>NW_009729394.1:0-23833 GCF_000703405.1 Apaloderma vittatum | reverse complement strand
CCCGGCGCAGTGCTGGGCCGGAGGAGCTTCTCTCCCGATTACGGGTAGTATTTCCCAGATTTTACAACGTTCAGCCCGTTACAGCCCAATTAACGTCCAGCTTTATGGATAGATATAGACCCCAAAATCTATTTTTCTATAAAGTGAATTGAGACCCTAGGGCTGAAGTGTCCCCGGGATAATCAGAGCTTGCTTAGCACAGGGATGCCCGTGGCCACATCTGGCCGCTCAGCCGTCGGGTGGGTCCCTCCACAGCCCCCGAGCCTGGGTGGGCCCGAGCGGGTGGATCTCCCTCGGCCGAGCTCCCAGCTCCGTTTGACCTGTCCTGCCCTGGGCTGGCTCCGGCACTTCACGGGGGAAACGGCAGCGAGTCCCATAAGCAGACGGGCCTCCAGATCCCCTTAGAATCACAGCTGGGGGTGGGAGGCATTTCAGTGCTTTTCTGATCTGAAGAAGTCTCGAAACTGGCAGCTGAGGTTTTTCAGCCAAGACTCAGTTTCCACAGCCGGGCTGTGCGGGGTAGGGGTTGCCTCATCTCCTCGCTGGCTGTGTAAGGATGACAGGAGCTCTGCGCTTCATTTTATCAGAGCCCGCCTGGGCTGATGGGGGAGCCTGCTGGAGGCTTCGGGCTGGAAAACCACTCAACCACCAAAAGCACCTGAGCAGCTTGTGAACACCTGCTCTGAGAGCAGCACGTACGAGGCAGGTTTTGAAAGTGTGTGTAGCAGGACAGCCTGGGCCAGTGCTGCTCCTGATGAGCTGTGACATCTGAGAACAGAAACCAGCCTGGAATATCTTGCAGTTCGCTTCCCTGATGCTTAGCGCAGAGCCTGGAGAGCACAGAACGAGTGCCTGCTGTGCTGTCCTTGCCAGGGCTGGGCAGCTCGAGAAAGGTCTGTTTTTCTGCTGCCCTGCCCCAGACCCTTGGTCTGGGTCTTTTTTACTTACAGTTCTCCACTTGGTTCCTTTACCGCACTTGCCGGTGGTCTGCGTTACGGCTTTTGGTTAGTAGGTTCAAGGAGCAACAGAGCAAGACATTCCTCTTGGAGGGCTTCCCTGGCCCAGTGAGGAGCAGCAGCCACACAGAACCAGCCATTCCTGTGCACGGTACTTGTGAGCATCTTTGCATGGTTTCTGCTGAGACTCAGTGTGACATTTTACACCCACCCCATGCAAAGATCACCGCATGGCTGGATGATATCAGGAGAAACTCTAAGAATGAGAGTTCTGTGAAGAATAACATTTCAAGGCCTCCCATGCTGCTTGCTTGTTAATTTATGCTGACAAGTATTTACAAAAACTTCCACACATCCAGCCCAGAACGTCCTGCTGTCTCTAAATGTGCCATACGGCGCCGTACTTGTCTTCTGCTGGGCACAACACACGAGACGGAGGTGCTGACCATGAAAACGTGGTGAGCAGCTGACGTGCCAGAGCAGGGCCAGGTTGCTCCGCAGGGCTCCTGCTCCCCAATGCTGCTGAGTAAATATACCGTCTCTTCCTTCCCCTCCACGTGGAAATCCCACCGTTACCTTGACAGCGTTCGTGAATTTGGAGAATTTTTTTCTTTCAGAGGTGACTTCTCCGTGCCAAGAAGGTTTTAATAACTCACCATGAAATTTATAGCATTTAAATTTAAACCACACGTGGGAAAGTGGAGCTGTAAAAGTTTAATCCAATTCAACCTTGAGCGATCCGTTCTGCAGTGCTCAGCCAGAGAGTTCACACCACATGGGAAATTCCTCTGGGGGGTGGCAGCCAATGGCTCTCTTGTTACATCTGTGTCCTCTTCAAAGCACAGAGGCTGAGGGTTGTCCATCTATGTCTGTTTGACCATATTTTTTCATTCTCCTGCTCATCTCTCCCTGTGCAGCAGCAAAAGCCTGATGCAACTCAGAGGTGGACATATCTCTAGAAGGAGGCTGAGGTGAGTCTTGTTTTAGCTGTCATGTTTTCCTTCCTAGGTTAAAGAATCTCCTTTTCCTGTCCCGGTTGCATGTCACCTCCTTTCCCCGTCACAAGAGGAAGGTATGTTTCATGTGACCATATAAATGCACCTCTCTGGGTAAGCAATCTACTGGGGATCTTCATGATGCTCTTCAAGAAGAGGAGGTAGGAAAGTCTAATTGTAAAGTAAATGCTGTGGATCATAATATAAAAGAAGGAAAAGGAAAAAAAAAAAAAGCTGCGTGACAGCACAAAGAGAAGAGTTGGGCTGCTTTTGAGCAGTGCTAAAGACTCAGTGATGTTAAAGAGTTGTTCAAGTGTCCCTCAGCAGCCAGCAGAGGCAAGCCTGTGTCATTGGTGAGGCAAAGCCACACATGGTAAGAAGCTCTGACCTGCACAGCATCATCACATCTGCGAATAAACAACCCTTTGACCCTGGTGGGGACTGTGATGGGGCTATGGAGCTCACTCCAGCCAGTGGTGATGGAAACCTTATCACGGTGTAAAAATCAGATGCTGCCTTATAGCAACTGTATCCTCCTGAATGCAATGCTCACGTGCCACTGGTGCTGGGATCTCTAGAATAACACAGCATTTAAGTTTTACAGCCTTTGGATCTGCAGACATCTTCAATCAGGGACAGTCAGCTAAATCATGGTCCCCAGCCAGTTCTGCCACTGGATGGTCCAATGTAGTGTTGCTGAGCTGAGCAGCGAGAGCCCTGATGTGTTGAGCTCTCCTGCCTTTCAGGGGTTTGTCAGCTTGCTTGTATGCTTTGGTGCTCCCCAAGCAGCTCTGCTGGACAATCAGAAGCTCCAGTGCTATGGAAACGGACACGTGGTGGTGAGTCTCATGGAAACTAAGGCAACAGTTGCGCTGATGGACTGCTCTACTCTCCAAAGTACCTAAGTCATATCCCTTGGTGCACAGAAAGCTAGTGGTTACAAATCATGATTAGCAGGTATTTGCCAGCTAAGTGTTGAAGACTTTATTTCCATTGTCCTGCTTTGTTTTTTACAGCAAAGTCATCAACACTGTTCAGGTGTAGGGACCTAAAAGAGCAGATGTACATTTGTAGCACAAGTGGGACGCAGAATTGTTAAAAGCTTGTTGAGTGAGGATGTAAAATGATTGCTGATGTGTAGATGCTCCAGCCCTGCGGAGGATGCACTGACTGCATACAGAGGAGTGTCAGTGGCTTAAACTTGGGAAGTCTGAAGATCTTGTACAGTGTCCAGCTAAGGTGAGGCAAGTCACAGTTGTAAGACAGATTTACATCTTGCATACACCTACAGCAGTTATGGTTGTTCTAGTAACAAAAACTACTCTTCTTGGCTTTCCATTGCAGTCCATAGTAGGCTATGCCTGTTGAAAATGGGCAAACCTAATGATGTTAGGGAGGAGTGGGTGGAAAGCTGCCTGATAGAAAGGGACCTGGGGGTGTTGATGGACAGCCGGCTAAACATGAGCCTGCAGTGTGCCCAGGTGGCCAAGAAGACCAATGGCATCCCAGCCTGTATCAGGAATAGTTGGCTAGCAGGAAGAGGGAGGTGATTGTGCCTCTGTTCTCAGCGCTGGTGAGGCCACAGCTTGAGTACTGTGTTCAATTTTGGGCGCTGCAGCATAAGAAAGATGTTGAGGTGCTGGAGTAGGTCCAGAGAAAGGCAACGAAGCTGGTGAGGGGCCTGGAGAACAAGTCTTAGGAGGAGCAGCTAAGGGAATTGTAGTTGTTTAGTCTGAAGAAAAGGAAGCTGAGGGAAGACCTTATTGTTTTCTACACCTACTGGAAAGGAGGTTGTAGAGAGGTGGGTGTTGGTCTCTTTTCACGATTTAAAACCAACAAGACAAGAGGAAAAATGGCCTCAAGTTACCCCAGGGGAAGTTTAGATTAGACATTAGGAAAAAATTCTGCTCCCAAAACATTGTCAAAGGCTGGAACATGCTTCCCAGGCAAGTGGTTGAATGTCCATCCTTGGATGTATTTGAAAGCCACCTAGATATGATGCTCAGGGACATGGTTTAGAAGTGGGCCTGGTAGAGTTAGGTAATGGTTGGACTTGATGATCTTAAGGGTCTTTTCTAACCAAAACTACTCAGATTCTACGATTTTCTGGCATGGCCAGGTGAAGAATAGAAATCTAGGCCAGACCTGTCATGGCTGCCTTAAAGCTTGGAGGAACTACGTGAATGGCAATGCTGTTTCTGATCCCAGTTAACCACCTGTGTTTGGTGTGTTTCTGCACAAGTGTCCTTGGTGTTGCCTTTGTTGGAGATATCCCAGAAAAATAAATGGGTAATAGCAAATTCTACTTTGTGGAATTTCTTTCCTTTCCCTTGTGCATTTAACAGAAGATCATAAGAAAATTTGCTTTGGTGAGATTTGCATGTTTGCTCTTCTTCTGGAGAGGGGCAACTTGTCAGCCAAATATGCATTAGACACGTAAGATGTGACATGGTGAGACCAGAAACGGGTTTCATGTCAAGTTCCCTACCAGAGAGTTTCCCAGGGAGCCTGACTGCTGCCTGGGCAGCTCAAGTTGGAAACTTTAGGATGGTGGAAAATAAAATAATCCCAAAACTGGATTCCCTTCCAGCTTGCCAGGTATGCCAGGCGCCTCGGCTGACTCACCAAGGCGGAGGTTTCTAGAATGACTAATGACCGAGCAGGCATTGATTTCTGCCTGTCTGATGGGATGTGTCTTACAAAGTCTCCAGTTTCCAGACTGGGTGCGGTGCTTGCCCTTTGAAACTGATCCATGTATTGTGCATTGAGTTGGCTGCCCCCAAAAATAACCTTGAGCTCAGGTAAGTGTGTCAATGGTAGGCTCCAGGCTGCCAACAGTCATGCAAGGTGCTGAGACAGCTACTAAAGCTGTCCTCATGTGCTCCTGTGCTTCACCGTTGATGTGAGCAGGACTGAATTACAAACTAGACTTTTCAAAGCCTTGTGTCCTCATGTAAATTGTTAATACACTCCTTAAAATGGGATTTCCTTCCATTTTTCTTCTCTTGTAAGGGAACTTGTTCTCCCCTTGCTACCTTTCTGTTCTTGATGAACACAAAAAAAAATTCTATACTCTTAGGCCTTGGCCCCTCAGTGAGACCTGAAGTTGTTCTTGAGCTGTAGCTCCATGTCAGCTCCACAGGAGACTAGAGGAGACCCTAAGGCTATTGTGAAAACAAGAGCATTGCAACATCATATGTTATTTCCTATTGTGGATATGACTTTATTCCTGAGTAAGTGTCACAGATGAAATACAGATGTTAATTAGATGTCTTCTGACACAGAACTCGCTGTTGAGTGCCTGGTCGATGGGAAGGGCTTCATACCTAATCCACGCTGAGGTGTTCAACTGGTGCAGGAATTGGGAAAGTCCAGGTCTGCCTTGTAAATCTGCCAAGCAAATCTATTGCCCTACACAAAGTTATCTTCCCCAAAGAGCTCCCACTAGGTGCAAGGAGATATGGGTTTGGGTTGTTTTTGGCCTTTCTTGTATTCTTCTTCATTAGTCTCTGAATTTAAGCACAGCACTACGTAATTTCCCTTCTCTTTGGTGAGAGCCGTCAGCACAGATGCAGCCCGCCATCACCATTACCCAATGTTTCAGAGGGCATGGCACTGCTGGGCTGCTGAGGACCTGGTGGACACGTTCCTGGGTGATACGCCAGGAGGCAGATGGTTTTCCAGCCCCATCTGGGGACATGTCCCACTTGTGAGGTAGTTCTGTGGGATTGGGTATGGCTCCTGGTTTAACCCTCCTTGGGGCAGTACACGATCCCTTGCAGCTTCTTGGCCCCAAAACATGGGCTTGTGTCTCTGTGGAGAAGAAACAAGGGCTGCTACTGTAGCCCCAGGAAGGGTCTTTTCCACTCCTCTTCTGGTCTTAGAGTAACCCCTGCAACTGGCTGTCCACTGGACTCTAAGTTCAAGTCATCCATGGTTGGGGTGAGTTGGACACAGCTGCCGCGGACTGATGAAATCAGAGACATCCAAGCAGCCTTCATAAAGATGATCATGATCAAACCAAGCAGTGGTTTATGGTCTGTGTGCTGTGTCAGCTGCACACACATCACTCAGCAATCTCACCTTTTCCTAGGAATAAAGCTCCAGTCTCGGGCAACGAAGGAGGAGAGAGAGCATTAGGCTTTTAAGAAGCAGACTTCAGAGACTGCATCCTCAAATTTTCTGCCATTTAAAATGTTTCCCCAAGGTTTTACCGAACGTAAATGAAATGATAATTACAATATTTTAATCCAATTAGCTCCCTGCATGATCTGGCAGGTGCAAATTGGAGATGGATCAAACTTCTTACTGTGGATTATGCCTGGAGCCTCCTTAAAGCTGCCGTCTGGCCCTGTGTGTACTCGCTGTACAACGTGTGTTACGGGGGGACTGCAGCAAGGTCTTAAATTATGCATAACATATGAATTATTGCTGAAATGCATCACTAAGACTTCACTCATTGGACGTTTCCAGCTCCATCTGAGCAGCACTGGAAAAGCAAAGAATTTGCCTGTGGCATGGGCAAGGTTTTCATCTGCATGGATTTAAATGGTGTGTGTCACTGACAGAGTCACAAGTCACCCGGAGTTAACTTAATACATGCCCCTACATCTTGAAGGAAATGTATTTTGCAAGCTTTCATCTGATTAGCATGCAAATTACCCTGGGACTTCTCTTTAAAATGGGGACAGAGTTAAAAAAAAAATCTTGACGTGTTATTTGAAAAAAAGTCTTTGGAGGCCAGTGCAGCTGCCCATCCCCAGGAAAATCTCCAGCTCACATCTGGGAGAGCATCCCCTCTTCCTCCCACACATTGCAACTTGGGGCAGTGAGCCCACCCTCTGCAAGGACAACGTGAAAGGGACATCTCTGTAGCCAGAGCAAGGAATGTGGCTTGAGCCGGCAGCACCCTATGGAGGAGAGCTTCATGCTGGTTTTGCTAACACTGTGGATGGGGCTACACTAAAAATGGTGGAAAACAGCCTGTAAAACCTCAGCTCCAGACGGTGCGTTTGCACAGCAGTAGGGTTTTGGTCTCCCAGAACTGTTTTGATATTGCCCCAGGGGACCCCCACAGTACACTGAGAAGATGAACAAATTGTCTCTTGACAACATCCGTGTGACAAAACCCAGTGGGGCCGTTTTGACAGCGTTACATCGCCCATCCCTCAACCTGAGGCAGGAATAAAATGACACTTTTTCCTTTACTGTTTTGTTTTATTTTACGGAAGAGACTGAATTGCTGAGAAATATCTAGATCTCCAGATCAGCCGTGTTAAATGGCACAGCTGTCCCCTGAACATACAGGTCTGTACCGGGTGGGCACCTGCCTCTACCACATGGGTACGATAGAGGCTAACGTTCTTATCTTTGGCCTATTTTGCCATTTATGTTCTGATTTCCCCTTGGAGGACTGCTCCCAGTCAGCACTGAATGAAAGCTCTTATGAGATGGGAAAACTTCACTCCTTTTTAAAAAGAAGGACTCAGTAAATGTATTTCAGAATAAGGTTTTGTTCAGTGCTTGCTTTTCAAAGCATTACACCCCATTTATGTTTCTGTGTCTCCATGATCTCCCATCTTCAGGACAGGTGGAAAGGGAATTTAAAACTCCTCTTTTAGCTTTAGCTCCAAGACCCTGCCTGCATAGATGGTGCTCAGCAGTGAACGAAGAGGAACCTGCCCCAGTGGGATGCTGGAGCCGAGTTGTGAGCAGTGAGCCCCAAATTCCATGAAATAATAATTAAACAAAAATGCTCTGGATGTTTTCAAACAAACTGGAGGAAATGGTTTTTGTATGTTACCAGTCTGTGCACATAAGGTGGTAGTGTCCTGCCAGCAGTGGTTTACTCTGCTGTCTCGTTGAGCGTAGGGATGGAGCTGCTTGGTGTGAGAGGGGCTGCGATGGCGTTGCAGTGAGCGAGGAAGAGCTGTGAGTTTGACTGAGAGCTGCACCATTAGCACGAGCAGTGGAAGCGCTGCATAAACCCCGGGACAGCTGGGAAGAACCTGCCTTAAAGGCTGTGGGTAAGATTATTGCTGCGCAGGTCTGTGTACGGAAGAACGTGTATTAAGAGAGTAGCAAAGTACCAGTTGGAAACGATGCTTTGGTGGGCAAAACACGCTCTTTAATGCTTTGTGGAGCAATACGGTTCTACCTTCCATTTCCAGGAGATGAAGAAAGGCTGTTGCCTTGAGCCGAGACCGAGATGGGGGTAGTCTGTTATCCGGTTTGACCTAGTGATTTGACATCCTCTGTTTCAGCTGAAATTCTCCCATTTAATGTGGGCGTCAGACTGACCCCTGCTCTGGCCCTCCGCACATGAGGTGAAGACGTCAAGAAGCAATTTTTGTAGAGAAGGCCTTTGCTTCTGCATGAAGAGATGCAGTGGTGAATGTTGAAATGAAGATTTGTGTTTGGAGTCCTCAGCCACCCCATGAGGTTGGTTGGTTACTTTGAGTTCAGTTTTGTACCTCCACATGAATTTTTTAGTACAAAAGTGCACAGCGCAAGAAGCAGAAACTTTGGCAAACTGAGGAAACCCACCCAGGGCAAGAGGTAAAATTTCCCATCATTGGTAAAACCTGAATGAACAGCAAATTAAGAGGAAAGCAAGGAGCAGCGGAAGGGAAAGGTAAGATTTGCCTTATCTAGAGGTAAGTAAAACAGGCAGATTTTAATCTCATAACCAGTTTAGGGAATTTACTTGATAGCTGCCTAAAAATTTATTGAAAAAATGGAAATGAGGCAGGTTTGGAAAAAGTCTGTTGAGTCGTGCTAATTGTGAGGTTTGAGGGAAACCTTTTAGTCATCCAGTATTTTCAGAGTGAGGGAATAAATCTGTCCTTTGGGTAAGAAGTGGCTGCTTCATGTTTTGTGCCAAGAGATGGTTTGCAACTCCTCTGCTCATTTGGAGTGTCTCCATGCACACAGTGCCTGAAATGTCACCTGTGGCCTAAGGTATAGCCCAAAAGGTGTGAAGGCATCAAGTTCTGTCCTCCCCATATTGCATGTGAAACAGAAATGGATGCCAAAATGAAGATGTTTGCATGGACCCTGGAAATCCCATGGTCACGGTTGCCTCAGTTACTTAGGAAAGAAAAATAAAGCCTTGAAGTCGTTTTTCTGTGGGAACAGCAATCTCTGCTAGAGATGTACAGGATGCATCTCCCAGCGATGCCCTCTGAAGAGCAGAGGCTGCTGGTGACTCTCTGGCAGGACATGAGTGTTTGAAGGGTTTCTTATTCCCATCACAGACCTCCTGTGTTCTGGGAAGGTTCCTCCTTTCCTTGCCCCTCTCCTCCCTGCTGCTGGTATCGCTGCAGTCACAGAGGTGGAGAAGACACCCCGACAACCACTCCAGGTGAGGTGGCAGCAGCAACCAGCCCTCCACCACAACTCCCCTCCACCTTTCTCCTCTGATACTTTGCTGCCCAGAATATCCTGTGGGGAATGAAAAAAAAAAAATTAAAAGAAAAAGCTGCTCTGTACATGGCAAACCTAACCCTCCCCCAGCCTGGACAGGACAGGAGCAGTGGGCTGAAGGTAGTTATATGCTGATGGGGTAAATTTCTGGTTACTTGGGTGCATTTCTCGTTTCTGCCTTGCTGCTGACTTCTCAAGAAATCTGCAGCAGTTTAACGTTTTTGAGGCTGCTTCCTCTTGCTCAAACCGCCCGACGTCAGCCAGTGTGGGCTCTGATGCAGCCTCGTGGTGCCACAAGCCCTGTCGCAACCCCACTGTGCTCATCGCTCTCCCTCGTGGGAACTCAGCACCGTTGGGTAACGCTGGGACTTCTGCAAGGGTAGGGCTGAAAAAGAAACCAGAGTCTGGTACTGAGCAGAGAGAAGCCAGTTAAGGATAAGGGGTTTGGGGAGGTGCCTGTGGTCACTGGGGAAGATGGAAGTGCTTTAGGTCCTTGCTTATTTAACAGTGTTACATCGGCGGGGAGGTGAGAGAAAACCCCTGAGAGTACTTTGGCTGAGTTTGGGAGCAAATAGCCACCCTGTGCCCTGATTAAATCCTTAATCCTAGAGAGGCCTCTAGCACAGAGCCTCTGCTTAACTGAGGTGTTAAAATTGCCATCTCTGCACTGCATAACGTGGCTTCATAAATGTCCTGTGTGACCGGTCAGGCATCTCTGTCTGGCACAGGACCTTCCTTCTCTCTATTGACCGTGTACGAAAACTGGGGTGCCTCCAGGTGGCAGCCACGTCCACTCAAAAGAGGGATTTGTTTCCCTTGAGGTGGTAAAGAGACATCGGTAGTGGAATCCACTTGGGATTCCGTCCACCTTCGCAGCACAGAGGTAGGATGATGCTGTGTGTGCTAGTGGTGATGCTCCCTGCTTTCATAGAGAGCATTTGCAGGACTTACCCCAAACCAAAAGCCGCAGCCTCTGGGCTCTGCCAGCCCATGGACGAGGTTGGAGAATTGCAGGATTGACCCTCAGCCTCCATAACAGCCTTGGTCCTGCCCAGGACCAAGCTGGCAAGAACCATGTGGGCAGAAGGATGAGTGTGATTAGTGATTGCAGCATTCAATTGGCTGGTTACAGTTAAGAAACTGGAAATATAACATGGAAATGTTATTAGATTTAAACAAAGCACACCAAGAAGTACAGACTGGAGACTTACATTGAAGTGACAACCACCGCCAGCAAAAAGCCTTCTTCTGACACTGGGTGATGAAGTTACCATCCACCTCCTGTTGTGCTTGGGGCATACCTAACACCTACTGGGAAGAAAGGTGGAAAACTCAGGCTCCAGCCAGCTCTGCACTGCCAGGACTTAGGTGATTGGGCACCCACAACTACATTTTTGGTAAGAAGTTTGAAATCTATGCGAAGCAGCTAAGAGGCTCTTTGCAAAACTTGAGCTTGATCTCTTTGTGGATCCAACTGATAACACTTTGAAGGATTTCTTAAAGGAGTTCAAAATGCATTTA
Organism: Apaloderma vittatum; assembly: GCF_000703405.1. NCBI lineage: Eukaryota > Metazoa > Chordata > Aves > Trogoniformes > Trogonidae > Apaloderma > Apaloderma vittatum. The sequence continues at coordinate 12,936 of NW_009729394.1, read as the reverse complement.
CAAGTTGACAGCAGCAATGAAAACTGGGTGTTCCCAAAATTTGCAGCTCACTTCCTATTCCCCAAAGAAGGATAAAATTTTAAACGTTTTCAGGATTGAGCTAGCTCATCGCTCACAGGTGCTTTATGGCGATCAGCAAAATGCCCTGTGTTCTGACCAGAAAGGAGACTTACAGTCTGACCATACAGAATTCGAAATTTTGATTTAGTGCATTGAAAAAGCAATGTAAAGAGCTGGTGTCTGAATCATAGTTAGTCGAAGGGTAGAATCCCTTTAATTAAAGATGAGTTTTTGTTTCTGTCACAATGCACAGAATTCTTTCTAAATCACATTTGAGACTCCCAGCAGAAGAGGTTAACTAATACTGTGAACTCATCCACCCAGGGGACCTCTGAATTAATGTGCTGTTTAACTGGGGAGATCAAAGCACAGATACCAAATGAATGGTTTTGCACAAGCAAAAATCTTAAAGAAATTTCAGTGCAAGACATTGGAACTGAGAAATGGCTGTGGATGGGGAAAAGGTGGCTCCAGCCCAGTGCTGACTTTAGTCGGTGGTGAAAGCAGGGGCTGATGGTAGCAAATCACTCACCAATCACTGTGGATGTATTGGCCACGGTCAAAGATGTAAAAGGCAGATCTCTGCTAACATTCACCACAGACAAATGCTGAGGCGTGCTGCTGTAGTTTGGATGTTTTGGCCTCCCAGTTTGCACTACGAGTCTCCTGCTTCGTTTTTTCCTCTTTTTAGCTAGAAAGAGTCCCAGTTCCCAGTGTTCCCATCTTGATGGTGGTTCTGCCATTGGTAACAAAGGTCAAATTCTTTGAATAAACCAGAATTTGGTTGTCATCCTTTTATCTCTCGTTGCTTTGCTGTAAACAAACAAACCCAAAAGTAAGGTATTGCAGAGAGACTGCGTTTTTCAAAGCCTGCATATCTATCTCCCGGCAATATTTTCCTAACTCCACAACTGTAATCAAGTCAACAACTTATAAGGGTAGGGTTAGGCCACTAATTAAGCAAGAACTGTAGGAAAGATTTAAGTGGGATCTAGAGTGTTGACCTGTCCTTTTTCAAATGCCAAGTTTATATACGTGACTGTGCATTTCAAATGGGTCAAGAGAGCTTGCTTGCAAGTGCCAACACGTTGCTGTGAATTAATATTTAATCAAATGTACAACATAGGGCTGAATATTCAGGCTTATCTTTGATTTTGACTTCCATGCTTTTCTTGGGTTTCTAAACCCCTGTGAAAATACTTTAGTATTTCATAATAGTGTTACTCATACAATATGTTTCTCAGCTATGATTAAAGCTAGTGAGAATGTAAATCTACAAAGGAAAATCTAAGCATGACCTCATCAGCATAAAGTATGTGGGAGACTAATTTAGTTACATCCCTATTAGTAATGACAAATCAAATTGTTCCTCCTGTTAAATCACTAATACAGGAAGGTTTTGCAGCTCAGCACAGAGCACGATAGATCAGTTCAATCTGTACACAAATACTGATGACTGCTTTAAATCTGGGTTCATTTCTGATTCCGAACTACTTCAGCACAGTTTGGTCGAGCCATCCTAGCTCCCTTAATACCTGGCAAGAAGAAGAAAAAAAAAAGTTAATCTCTACTCCTGTGTACCATCTATTAAGCACTCAACATTTATAACCCTGCAGCTGATTGCTTAGCAACATCTCGGGGAGGATCGGCTCACCTGATGTGCTGTCGGGCGCTGCTCTGTCGCAGGGGAAGGCGATGGATGAAATGAGGTCAGGCAGCGTAGGCCCAGTCCGTGCCGAGCAGTGTTCACTCCGCTCCGTCATGAAATTAATCAAGGTTGTTAATTTGATCCTGGTTTATTGTTATAATTTGGGGCTGCAATTTGAGGTGGCTCAAAGAGGCACACTTATCTGTAATTATATGCTTTTATAATTACATTTATACTTTAAAGTAAACATTTTCATGTATTGCTGTAAATAGACTGTATGATAGAGAATAATGCTGTCTCATACTGGTTTTCAGATAGACTTGTGTTATTGAAAACCCGGGATGAAAATGGAACGGAGGAGCTATTGAAATCAGTTAATTCTGTGCTATTTTATTTGTTTCTATGGGAGCATTTTATGTATCTTATACCTTAAGGTTAAAACTGAGCCTACAACCCTTTGCAGACCCAAAATCAAAAGATAGAGTAATTGAAAGAAATAAAGAAGAATTGCTGTTTTGTCGCATTACCTTTCAAGAATTGCAGAGCCCAGGAACAAGAACTGTCCCCAGCTGGTAAAACTCTCAGAGTTCAGGGCAGCTGAAAAGCCATGTGCTGGAGACACCTCCACAACCGATGGCTGTGACAGCAAACAACAAGCAGGGACCAGCCATGCTGGTGATGGAGAGGGTGGAAAATTGTGTTGCTTGTTCTGTGTCTAGCATCTCACCTGGTGAAAACACATTTTTGTCTGCACAGCCAATTTGGCTGCCTCTGTTCCCCCCTGGGCTCTGCTCACCGGCTGTCTCTGCGGCATGCATATGAGCTCCCTCCTCTGCTCCGGAGCAAACCAACTGGTTTCTCCCAAGCAGAAATCTCGACACTACTGATGGTGCTTTTTTCCAGGATTGGCCAGACAGAAGAACTTACCATGAGCTGGACCAGAGTCTGCTCAGGACAGGCCTCCAGATATCCCAGGAGACCTCATGCCCACCACCCTCCATGCTGTGCTGTAGAATCCAGAACACCTTCCCATCCTGCTGCAAAAACATCATGCTGGCAGGCTGCCATCCTATTCTCTCATTTGGAGAATTTAAAAATAAATAAGAAGTCCCTGATACAATGATTATTGACCCAGCGTCCGTGGGGCTCTGCATGGAGCCCAGAGGAGACCCGGGCCAAGTGCTGCACAGCATGAAAGTGGCCAATGCCCTTCAGAGAGTGCTGGTCCATAGCCGTGTGGACACAAGCCAGCCTGTAGCAATAAGCTTATGAGTTAATGGTGCCTCCCAGGCATTTTCCATAGCAGCAGCAAATACATGGCCTTTGCCAAGTAGCCAACATTTGTCTTTTTCCTTTCTTCTCGCTAGGATTATTTCTGGGCTTGGCAAATATCTTCTTCCCTGTGTCTCAGTGCTCCATGAGTGAAGTGATGAGAATTCTGTGATGCTGCAGAAGTGGATGCTGCAGCAGGTCCATATGGCATGAGGCAGGTCTCCCGAGGCACAGTAAGGACACCAAGCACAGGGACACCTGAGCGAGAGAGGCCATGAGCATGTGCAGGAACAAGAAATACACGGTTACGTCACTGGAAGAAAACAGCTTGGAAATCAATCCAGTGCCTTCTCTGTCTTGGGAGGAATCTCCTGAAGCATGTAAGAAATCTGGCAAACCCTTACCCCCGAGCACCTTGCCCCGTGCTCTGCCCTGCTCGGAGTGGTTGGGGCGATCATGTCCCACCTGAATGAGGCAATCGTGGTTCCAATGCTCCAATACATTATTTGGTTGCTAAAATGGAGTATTTAATTTTTCATACTGTTCATCGTGAGAGTGGTATCAGAGCATCTGGTAGTGTTCAAGTACTCACAATTTTTTTTTCTGAGCTACAGTGCAGAGCTTTGTATGTAGACCAGCACTGAGGCTAAATGATTCACCTCAGATCAGACATGACCATGAAGAAAACTCTTAAAACCCAATTTAACACCTTGATTTGAGTATTTCCTCTCTTTGTGTTCAATGATGTAACTTTTTTCGCAGTGTCTACTGTAATCCTAAAATCCTGAAAGCAGGGTGTTACACCTTCCCTGCTGCCTGCATTTAAAACTACTCAAAAAAAAGATCTTATCTGAAGGATTTGTGTCCTACGTGGCTGAGGTTAAGGGGCTGGTGAAAGCAAAAAGTTGCTGTTGTTTAGATTTGGTAGAATCATTGTGAAATATGGGAATCATGGCTGTCAGCAAACTAGAGCCAAAATTGGGAGCTGAACTCTGAAGGGTGTAGTCAGCATTGCCCTCAGGTATCTGGCTCAGCTCTCAGCAAATAGACATTTTCCATTCCTCATCTGAATTTACCTTATGGCATATGTAATATATTTGTATCCAAGCATCCCTCTATACTTGGCTTATTCCCTTCTCTGTTCAAATGCACACCTGAGAGGAATGATAAACAATTTGCAGTGAAGCTGTCACCACCAACAGAAGTGTCTGTAGCGTTTCAGTAGGTCTCCACAAACTGAATATATGAACGTGGATTTGTAAAAGATGACGACAGATGTGGCAGGCACTGCATGAAGAAGCTACACAAGAACCTCAAGGCCCAGCCATCAGGTCAGTTTGTTTTTTTCAGCTCACCACATTTTTTAAAAGCAATGTGGTATTTTTACAACCTTCATTTTTCAGTTTCTCATTTGAGACAATTTTATGTAAGACTGCTGCTGTGAAAATGCTTGCTTGCCTCTAGATGAAAAGAAGAATTGACTTCTCAAGGTATTTCAGTTTGAGCACCAAAACCCAGCGTTCATTCCTGAAAATTTTTGATGTGAAAAATGTATTAAGGGTGGGAAAGAGGGGGCATAAAAGCACTGTATAAGTACTTGTTCCAGTCGGAGACCGGCCATTTACCTTTTGGGGCTGGTTTCTCAAGCAGGGTAGGGAAATTTTTAAGCAAGCCAGGAATATTCTGTTAAATCTGGCAAATGTTATTGAAATGGGTGCAAGTTCACCTTGACCACTTTGGTGTCCTTCACTTGCCCTGTTGTCTTCGGTTCCTTCAGTGCAGGTATCCCTTCCTCCAGAGAGCTGTGTAAACGTGTAGAACCAAGTGACAGTGAACTGGACTCGATCAGACAAAGCTGGAAAGGCTGGAAAAGCTTTTTGTGCCTCATTTCATACAAAGTCTGAGCTGGCTGGGGTGATACCAGTGCTTTATGAACACAATCTCCAAAATTAAATACCCCATGGTTTCTGGGTCTCTCTTATCCTTCTTCAGCATCTCTAATAACTACACATAAGCAGCAACCTTGGCTGTTTGAACAGACATCTTCCCTGTGCAGACTGTTATTAAATTCTCTTATGTCTTTATTAGATATCAGATGTGATGAAAGAAGGTGTCATCCCCAGGGAAATCTTGCATGAGGTGTGGGGATGGGATGTTAATGGACTGGGGAGGACTGCAAGTCTGCAACAGTAATGATCTTCTAACGTCCCCGTGAGACTATTAAGATCCAGATCTCTTTTTTTTTTTTTCTCCCCAAAGGAAAAGGCACTTGAGGAATGTATAGAACAAAGTACTTATCATTTCCCCATCCAATACTGCTCCCTTCTGTTTTAAGGATGGTTTTGGTGTCTTTGTAATTTATTACTTTGCCATTCTGTGATCTCCATCCTTTTAATCTCATCTGTTGGTACAACCGATGAGCTCTCCCTTCCATGTGACAGTTCCATTTGAGAGAAAAATGGCAAAATCACTGCAGAATGACCATTTTAAAGAAATGTTGATTAAACAAGCAGCACAGGAGGGCCGTGTCCAAGGCAGGGAGAGGCGAACCCAGGGGCTCAGATAATGAAATAAATAGGTTCAAGTATTGCACCATATAACTTAAAAAATGTTAAGATGGAGGTAGAGTTGAAAGAACATGGTTTGAATTATTTGAATGCAGGTGCTTAAAAGCTCAGGAAATGCAGAAATATGGTTAAACCTATGGGTTCAGGGGTGCTGTGTTTAGCTTTGCCTCAGCCCCCATCCCTTCTGACAGGCTCAGGAGACATGCACATGTCCTGCTCCTTCCTCTTTCCCCACAGGCATCTTGTGAGGGTCTGCAGACATATTTGTGATACCAGTTGTATTTGTAAAGGTCAGTTTTCACATCAGAAGCCCTCCTTACTTTCACCACGGCCACAGGCTCCTGCCACGCTGGTGATGGAGCTGCCATGGAGCTCCCACGCTTTGGGCTGCTGAGGCTGGGTCCTGAAGACACCATGGCTGCAAGAGCAGGGCCATTCATGTAGACTTCTCCTTAAAAAAACCCTTGCAGTTTGCAGTATGGTCCGAAAGATGCCTTTTCATTTGGGATGAACATTAGACAACTGCCCTTACTTTTGGAATTCTGGGATATATTTTGAGAAGTAAAGTGAAATAAAACACCCTAGAAGTTTAAACTGGGGAGGTTTTTTATTAAATTTCCAGGGGATCAAAGGAAGAAAAAGAAGAGGAGAAGAAGGGAAGGCAAGGGAAGGGAAGGGAAGGGGAAAAGGGGAAAGAGAGGAGAGGAGAGGAGAGGAGAGGAGAGGAGAGGAGAGGAGAGGAGAGGAGAAAAGAAAAGAAAAGAAAAGAAAAGAAAAGAAAAGAAAAGAAAAGAAAAGAAAAGAAAAGAAAAGAAAAGAAAAGAAAAGAAAAGAAAAGAAAAGAAAAGAAAAGAAAAGAAAAGAAAAGAAAAGAAAAGAAAAGAAAAGAAAAGAAAAGAAAAGAAAAGAAAAGAAAAGAAAAGAAAAGAAAAGAAAGGAAAAAAGAAACATCTTAAAGAGATCTTTAAACTCTTTTTTTAGCAGTAAATTAATTGGAAGTTTGTGGCTTTTTCTAATCAGGAATGCATTCTGCACTGCAAGCACTGCAGCCTGGTGAAGGATGTGCTCTGTTTTTTGTATACAAAAGGAAATGGATCTTCCCTCTTCTTGGAAATCCCAGCCAAAGCTACATGGGATGAGGACGGATGTTCTGCAAGAGAAGTCCGTGTACTCCTGGATCCCATGTCGCACCCGTCTTGTCATGGTTTCAGGTCTGGCTCCAGTTCTCTCTTTGTAATCAGGTTTCCCTCGTGTCTCCCTGGACAGGGGTATGCGCTCACAGTACAGTCGGACACCACACACACCCTCTTTGGGTTTTTTTGGGAAAGAAAATCGAAGTGCAGTTTGCTCCCAGTATTCATCTGTGTTGCAGCTGTGTTATTAGTTGGCGCTTGGGGTCTTCCGTTGCAGCTGCTCGTTAACTGCACAAAAACCTGCGCCTTTACGAGGAAGGTGTGTTGTCGTTGGCTGGGTAGGCTGTGTTTCTTGGATTGCCTCAAAAATAGTTTTCTGCTTTAATAGACCTGAATGGCTGATGATCTTAATATTTGCTCTAATTGCTGTTTGGCTTCAGAGCTGGTTTAATGCGTGTAGCAGTAGTAGTTACAAAGAAAATACTCTACTAGAATTTAAATAATTGGAAAAAAAAATATCCAAAGCCTTTATGTGTATAGGGAGAGACTTAAACATGCATGGAGCTTTTTAAGCTCTGGTTTTAAAACAGTGTAATCACAAAAACGATGACACTGGCCACAAGGATGAGAGCGGTTGGTGTTCTGCAAACCAGAAAGCAAGCAAACTGCAAATTTCTTTCTAATGGATTTCTTAAGGTGTTGAAGGAGAATTGGTTAATCTAAGCTGAATCTAAGTTTAATTCTTCTTTTCTTACACTTTATTATGACAAGAGTCAGGAACTGATACAGGATTGCTGGAAATAGATAAAATTCTACTAAACCCTGTAATATTTATCTTTGATTTGCCAAAGCACAAGATCAGCAAGTTAACAGATGAGCTGCAATCAGGACCTGGTTCTCTTCTTGCAGGAACTGATCTCTGATTTAGCACTGTATTTCAGCCCAAGATGAGCACTAAGGGTGCAGGAAAGACAGCAAAATCCCTTACACCCTTTTAGCCTCCTCACACTGCCCAGAGCTCTGTGTGAACCTCTCCACAACTGTCCTTTATGGACAAGGTTTTGCCAACCTGCCCTTGGAACTGTGAAAGGCTGGGAGATGCAGGAGGGATGGAAGCCTTGCAGAAAGCCTGTCCCCAGAAGGAGAAGGAGCTGCTCCAATGGAGGTGCCCAATGTTATAACTCAGCAGCAGAACCATACACAGCCATGTTTTTATGGCCTGTCCAGTTTTTATGGCCTGTCCAGTCTTCAGGTACGATGATGACCAAAATTCAGCTAACACCCAACTGGAAATTTAACATTTTGTCTTAAGGAAACCTGTCTGCCCAAAAGATCTGCTGGGGAACAAAAAAACCCCAGCAAACTACAAAAAAACATAGATGCTCCACGGTGACATAATAGTGTGACTTAGCAACAGGGCTCCCACGAGAATAAGAAATGCATCTGAGTGGAACAGTGGTTTATTACTGCAAACCCTGGCATGGACACAGAGAGACCTGCACTCCTGCAAACAGCCCCTCAGTACAGACAGCTCTGTAAATCTTGTCTTCCTCTAGGAAATCATATCTTTACTCCTGATGCCACAAGTCAGGGGTCGCCAAAGGGTGGCTGAGGCATTGCTCCCCATCGGAGCATCCTGGAGTGTCTGTGCCTGCTGGGGCTAAGCCAAGCTCTTGTCCTGTCCTTCAGGGGAACAGGGGAGTTTGAGTTGGTCTCAGCCTGGCTTACATCTTTTTGCACTACCAAATATGTCTATTCAAATCTTGTACACTCAGATATCTAAAAAAAAAAAATAATAATACCTCTCCTTTTCTTGGGATGTCTTTTATAAGCAAACAATACTGGAATTGGGGGGGTTGCGTGTTTTTTATTATTTTTTGTTGGGTTTTTGTTTCTGTTTTTAATTCTCACTGTGAAGTACTGAAACCATGACTTTCTGTCTTTGAGTTCAAAGTAATGGTAAGGAATCATCCAGTGAATTTTTGTTCAGATTGGGAACCTTCAGCACTGCTTCAGCTGAAGCATTTTCTTCTGTGCACTCCTAACTGATAGTTTTCCTCTCTCTTTGCAAAAAAGCAGATTTTCATGCTCTTGTTTCAATGAAACTTGAAGGTTTTGCAGCACTGGAACTGTTGTGTAGCTGCTGTGACTCTGCTCTACTGGTGAACTTTCTTTCCTTAGAGATTATTAATACTTTCTTCATTAGCATTTCAACATTGCAAAATGAAAACTGTTTATATCAGCCATGAACTCTCTGGAGATAAGTTTGTGAATGCAAGACATCATCATGTCATGATGACAAGGAGGTACCAAGTATTTGCTCACTGCTCCCTCACAAGTAGTTCCAGGTTGTCCAGCTTTTTATCAGCCTGGCTTATAAAGAACCAGATGGTGGCATCAGCCCCAAAGTCCTTCATCTGTAATGTTTAGGGTCTTTCCCTGGGTATTCCTTTGCTTTGTAACCCAAACCCCTCCCCTGATCTGTGTGTCTGTAGAAGTATTAATATGGTGACTTATATAAAGATGCCCATGGCTTTAGGTCAAAAAATATTTAATTCCCCTTCAGCTGCTGTCCTTATCCTTTGGGGGAATTGCCTTCTCTTCAGCTTCCTCTGGTCTGAGTGGGCTCACCAAAATGTATTAGCTGGAACCTTCAGCTCAGGAGCAGGGCCACAGTGATGGACCCATACCCATAGCCAACATCTGGCACAACTTATGGTGCCAGCTTTGCCACCTCCCAGCTCCTTCCACACCTGGCCAAGCCTTATGGGGACAGCACCACCAGCAGCATCAGATAAGGGATGCAGGAACTCAAGAGGGAACAAAAAGGTGAACACTTCGCAGATAGAAAGCAAGAGCGATTGGGGCTGTACCTGTGGGTACCACAGGCCAGCGTGAGCAAGTGTTTCCGTTTCTCTGCTGTTGTGTCTGATGTTCTGACAGGTCTCATGCAGTGTAACGTCTGTGACACACACACCTTTGAGCAGAGGTGTTTCATTAAGTTCAAGAACACTAATTGCTTTAGCTGAGTGGGGAGGGTAAGACACCCTTTTGCTTGGGAACCGTAGAAAAGTTACACTCTTGGGCTGTGCAAGCTGAGAGCTGTGTAAACAGAACAGATAAATTATCCCCTAAGTTACAAATGGTCTCAGAAGTAGAGCTGCAGCCAATCTTTGCATTAGATGGGAACAGCTGCGTACACCACAGCCTCCAAATTTCCATAGAAACTTGGAGCAGCCATAGATTATCTTCATTTTGTAAATGTTTTAATTATTAAGCTATAATATTGTTCTGTAGGGATTGCAATGCTGAAGCCAAGGCTCCATGGAAGCCACATTTTAAAAGCAGTTTCCCTAGACCATATTTTAAGAAAAGCTGGTTTAAGATTAAGACTTATGGCTTCTGATAGATTTGATTTTTTTTCCATGCTACTGCATGCACTGTTTTAAATAAATAAACTCCCATTGAGCTTGCTACTCCAGTGGGACTGGATTGAACTTCCCAGGCATGCATGAATTATAAAGTCAGATACACGTTCTTGTGGAGAGGAGAATTACTTGCAGAAACCACCTACCAATGCACGTAGCCTGCCTCAGTCACTTCAAAACTAAAACCTCGGGTGCGCGCATGTGCGAAGAGCTGGTGCCACACCCTGACGGGTGCATTGCTCCATGCAGACGTGTCGCAACACCTCCGCGTTGTGGCCAAGGAGATGGCCCTGCACATTGCAAAAGCGATTGACAGGATGTGGCTTCTGCATGCACGGTGGCTGCGCCGGCGCCGATGTTTACAAGGTCGGGTACTGAAGTGGAAGTGGAGTCCGGCAGGCGGCCCTTGGAGATCTGGTTAGATCAAAGGCTTTCCCACGGCGAGGGCTCCCAGCACGGTGGCAACGTGCCTCATGCAGCAGCGGCAAGCGATGAGCCTGTCACTGTCCCCTGGGGGTCGTGTGCACCTTAGCTCAGCTGGGCTGGGGAGCTCTTCTTCAGTTTAGCTTTTGTAAAACCAGCCAGGGCACGTGAGCTGCAGGAGTTCTGTCCCTTGATGATGCAAGAGGTGCGTGTAGGTTGTCCCAGCCTGGTGCAGACGTGGGTGTGAGGCTGCATGGTGTGGCTGGGAGCCAGCCCTACCCACAGAGAGGGGACACGGGGATGGTGGCAGGGTTGAGACGATCTCCCAGGGATGTAGGAATCAAACCTACCCCTCTGCTCAGTGAAATGTCCCTTAAATAATGTATCTGCCTGAGATAGAGTCAGTCAAGTAACTTAGATGAGGCAAAGGTTGTTTTTCTTCCCCTTGCAGAAGTTTTGCTTGCCTTTCCCTGTGGCGTGGATGGTCGAGGGGGAGCTGAGCACCAAATCCCAAATCTGTTGCTTCTTATAGGCACTGGGCCAGCCATGACTCCATGGTTTTTATGTGCTTTCACTATAAAATGCTGTGTTTTTCTGTTCCACATTCTAAGGAGCAGAGACGCCGGTGGGTGGGGGACGGTGCAGCCAAGGAGTTGCACCAACGTTCCCACAAGGCTTAAGTCAACAGAAGATATTTGCCCAAGCCCAGCAAACTGTGAATCAGATACAGCTTGGAACAAAACAGAAATCCTTCTAGCCTGTGCTTTGCTAGTCATTGATTGAAGCAAAGTGATGAAACACTTGGCCCTTCTCACCCTGATAAGCGCTTTATTTTTACACTATCTTTTAGCATCGCTTCAGCAGCTGGTCCTGCAGGCTGGATTGTTGCCTCTGGCTCCCAATGCATACGCAGACCCTGCTGTTGGCACGTGCTGGGCTGTCGCTGAGCCCTTCCAGCTCCTAATTTACACTCCAGGACAACGCGTCACTTCATAACACTTGTTTTTTCGCGCCTCTGTCATGCCCTCTCACCTTTTTCTGCTGTCCCTGATCACGCCATAACTTTTTGTAGCAGCAGGTTTCTGGTCAGCTCAACAAAACCCATCCTACTTCTTTGCATTTCTTCAATTTCTTCCAGCAAACTGAATATTTAGGAGCACTTTTAGGCTAATTTGTGAAGACAAGAAAATGCCCGGCAGGATGCTGTTCTGTGCAGAGGCAGCTGCATGTGCAGTTCCCTCCGGCTCTGCCTGCGGTGACAGAAACCAGCCGGGCGCGTGTGCCTCGCTGACAGGGCTCTGGGCAAATGCTTAAGTGTCCGCTCCAGGTATCCCAGGAGATCCCAGTGTCTCCCAGCCAGATCCCGTGTCAGCACACGGGGACCATTCCCGAAAGCTGCCGCCGTCGCAAGCGGCTGCATGTCCCTGGCTGCTCAGGCTTTGGATTCTTCAGGCCTTTTCTAGCAGCAGTGCTGTAACAGGACCAGGGATGGGAACCTTTAGGACCGGGGATGGGAAACTTTGGGACCACTGTTATTCTGCTTGGAAATGCTGATGTGTTGAGAAATGAATAATCTTGTAGAATTGCTTCGAATCAGACAAAATTTCATATAAATAGGAATAACTAGGAAGAAGAAAGAACAACTTTAGTTTCCATTTTGGAATGTTTTGGTTCAATGTCTTTCAGTCTCATAGAAAAAGATAATGTGTAATTATAAAGGCCTGCATCACATTTCATAGAAACCAAACACTTTGATCCACCTGGAGGCAAACAATTTTGGAATTGCAATCCATGACAAATTTATTACTTTCTCTGGAGTGGAAAACAAATCCCAAAATTGCAGATTTTACCCATAAAACAAAGATAAAATCCACCCCTGGCTCCTTCCAGTTTTCCCTTCTAAATGAAATATGTAGCTCAGCTCTCTGCAAAAACATAAAACTATATTTATGACCAGGATGGTCCCTGTCATCCTATGTCTCAGCCTGTTGGATTTCCATGTGGGACTTCCTGGCTGTGTCAGGTCAACTGGCCACGTACTAGGCAGGTGTTCTGCACCAGCAGGATAAATCTGAGGCTTTCAGGACCCACTATGTCTCTCACGCCTGCTCTTACCCTCTGTGCATCCCACTTCTATCTGAAAGAATGTATAAGACAGTGAGATCGCGCGTACCCTCAGCAAATCTGCAGATGACACCAAGCCGTGTGGTGTGACTGACATGCCTGAGGGAGGAGATGTCATCCAGAGAGATCTGGACAAGCTTGAGAAGTGGGCCCGTGAGACCCTCTGAAGTTTCAACAGGGCCAAGTGCAAGGTCCTGCACCTGTGCTGGGGAAACTCCTGATATCAATACAGGCTGAGGGATGAAGTGATTGGGGGTGTTGATGGACAGTCGGCTGAACAT
>NW_009729393.1:1827-2104 GCF_000703405.1 Apaloderma vittatum | reverse complement strand
GCGGCATCAGCAGTGCGGTTCTGCTCCTGGTGGTGCCTTGCGCACCGCCTGAAGGAGTTAAATGTTTTATTACTGACACAGACAAGTGAATAAAGCTTGTTGTACTGTTACCCTCGAGATTTGTGCGTTGCTCTAGCGCAAGTATTTCCAGTAGGCTCGTGTCCCTACCTCTGGCCAAATGACATTGCCTCGTCACAGCCCTTCCACCTTGATCAGAAGGGTCTGCCATGAGCAGGTCTCCTCGTTTCCATGGGGTGCTTGAAGGTGGAGGAATTCA
>NW_009729393.1:0-1817 GCF_000703405.1 Apaloderma vittatum | reverse complement strand
TTAGGATCTTGAAGGTAACACTTCAAAAGAAATAACTGATTTTGGTCACGTATACCCAACCTTTCGTATGCTTCACTCATATTTTCTCACAATTGCATACTCGCAAACTCCCAAGAGTTGCGCATCCAAATGGTGCAGCCAGGATGGCTGGTGTGCAAGAGTACGCTGCCTGTCAAGACCTTTTACTATCGCGGTTGAGCTCTTGGTGTCTCTTGACGTTGTCAGGATCAGTGATGACAACCTGCTTTCTGGGTGAGTGTGATAGGTTGCTTCCCTCAAATTCTTGATTACTTCAGCCTCCACTGATCTGAGGCAGGCTTGCTCCTGGTTTTCATATTTTCCTTACTTTGCATATCTCCATGGCTACATTTTGCCTTGTTGTGCCATCAGGGACAGGGGTGGCATTTGCAGTGTGCTCTTGCTAACCTCTTGTTCCCAGAGCACGGGCCTTCTGACAAATTATCTGCGATCGCACCTTATCAGAGCCTTCTGCTCTCAGTTTGCGTAACATGCTCCTCAGTGTTTACCAGTTTTACTGCTCTCGGTTGTGCCTTTGGTCATGCTTTTAACCATTGCCATGCTGCTTTTGTGTTGCTTTTGCAGCAAAGCTGTTCATAATTCATTCAATCCAATCTTAATTGTTCTGTTGCTGTCTTTACATCAGCAAAGAGCTACCTCTATAGAGGTCAGAGCAGAACTATGGGTCTCTAACAAACTCAGTGGATTAGTCTTATCAGACCCTCGGATTTTTGGTGTTCTCTCCCTTCCCTCGAGGCAGCACTAGCCATTGTGCAGCTGTGGGGGTGGAGAACTGCTTCATGGGGTGGATCCAGGTAAATGTTCATCACCTTTTATTTATTTTTTTTTTTAACATTGGATGATTTTTTCCACCAAATGAGCTAGCTGAGCCACATGGTTGTGATAATGAGAGTGCTAGAGGAAAGCAGAACAGATGTGCATGACGGCAGGGGAAGGCAACACTGTGGCTGTGCTGATCCCAATCAGCCTAAGTCAGTGTAGGATGGCCCTTTCGGTGAGGAAAGGAAGAACAGTACCTAACAGTCGTCGAGTGAAAGGAAGAGAATGCCAATAAACCCCCAAAATAACTGGAAAGCACGTGGCAAAAATGGCAAAAGACAGAATAAAGTAGAAATATCATAGACCAAATTCTGACATATGTAGATATATGTGCGCATAATGTCTTCATTGAGATTACATGTGAATAACAGTATTTAAGTTATTGATATATACATTAATCTGTAAGTTTATTTCTACATGTGCTTTACTCTGCCTCCCTGCAAAATATTTTCAGTACTTCAGAAAGGCACCTTGAGTAGTGATTCTAAGGGATGTGACCTAAATGACACATTATATTGCAATTTGTTCTATGTGCAGTGGCTACGCTGACATTGATCCTGTTGCTGATCCCAGCCTGTAGAAAAGGAGGCTGAGGGGACACCTGTCGCTTTCTACACCTGCCTGAAAAGAGGTTATAGTGAGGTGGGTGTCAGTCTCTTCTCTCAGGTAGCGAGTCATAGGACAGGAGGAAATAGCCTGAAGTTGGACCAGGGGAGGTTGAGATTGGACATCAGGAAGAAGTTCTTCACCAGAAGTGTTGTCAAGCACCGAACAGGCTGCCCAGGACAGTCCCTGAGTCACCATCCCTGGAGATAAATATTTAAGACATGTAGAAGTGGTGCTTAGGGACATGGTTTAACTGTGGAATTCCCAAACGCTGGGTTAACGGCTGGACTTGATGAGTCTTTTCCAACCTAAATGATTCGACCGTTTCATGACGTGACAGCGGGCACCCCGCG
>NW_009729392.1:0-227 GCF_000703405.1 Apaloderma vittatum | reverse complement strand
TTCTAACTTTAAATTTTTGAATTTTTTTTTTACTTTTGACATTGCTTGGTTTGTACTTTTCACTTTTTTTTCCTTCTCTTTACCACTTTTAACTTTATATCATTTTTTATTCTAACTTTAAATTTTTGAATTTTTTTTTTACTTTTGACATTGCTTGGTTTGTACTTTTCACTTTTTTTTCCTTCTCTTTACCACTTTTAACTTTATATCATTTTTTACTTTATAAT
>NW_009729391.1:12949-13180 GCF_000703405.1 Apaloderma vittatum | reverse complement strand
GAGGGTCCCCACCCTGGACATGGGAGTGCCCCTGGCTGGATCCACATGCTGCTATTTGTGTGTGTGTGTGGGATGTGCGTGTGCGTGTGCAGAATTAGCTAACGATAGAGGTTGGGAAGAGGAGGGAGCCTCTGGAGGGAGCTCCCAGTCTGCCTCCACCCAGCGGGGAGGCTTCAGGAGAGGGGCACCAGGGCCCTTTGCTGGGCAGCCTGGGCAGGCGGGCGGGCGCTC
>NW_009729391.1:12363-12860 GCF_000703405.1 Apaloderma vittatum | reverse complement strand
GGCAGCCAAAACCAGCACCTGTGTGCCTGGGGTAGCCAAGCATGAGCAGGGCTGGAGGGACTGGCATGAATCTGGCACAAGACCACACCTGTCTTGGTGGCATGAGTGCTGCTGGAGCGAGCCCTGGGGAGTGGGACCCTGAGCTCTGCCCAAAGCCAGCACTGCAGTCACCCGGCCAGGCATGCCCGTGGGGAGACTGTGACAGCACAGGGGGCTCTGGCTGGTAAGAGGGGCCTGTGGAGGCAGGGGTGAGGGCAGGAGGGGGCAAGGGCCAGCCCGGCCTGGGCACACACTGCAGGGATCAGGGGTGAGGAGAGCCAGGGCTGCAGCCCCAGCCTGCCAGAGCCACGGAAGGAAAACAGCTGAGGAGAAAGCGCATCCTGTCCTGAGCTGGCACAGCCCACAGCCACCCTTTCCCACCCCAAATCTAAAAACCAACGAAGCTCCAGCCCCTGCGTATCCTGACCTCCCAGCACCCCAAACCCTCAGGGTAACTC
>NW_009729391.1:10490-12158 GCF_000703405.1 Apaloderma vittatum | reverse complement strand
ATCTGCTCTTTGTATGAACCATAGAAGGGAGGCAGCGTGGGCGCGTGCAGGGTGAGATGGGATCAGGCGGGAGAGGGGAAAGCTGTTTGGCTGGGGGGAGTGACTTTTTTTTTTTTAAACAAAAAGCAGAAATTATTTAAAGATTATTTTAAAGCACAGTTTTTATGGTGATTGTTGTCCAGGGCAAAGTGAGAGAGTGCGAGTGCAGCTGATGGCAGGGGGATTTTTGTCTCTTCACTGGATGTACCTTTCCTGGTCGAAGACACGGCCCAATAAATCCATTGTCTCCCAGGCAAGCACTCAGACCTCTGGTGTGGGGAGGGCAGATAGAGACTGGGGAGCTACTGCCCGTCATAAACAGGGTGGGCAGGGCTAGAGGATATTTTGTGCTTCTCTAGCAGCAAGATTTGGCCACCCCAGTGCCCCCCACTGGTAAGGGTTAGCTCTCCCTCTCTACTTCCCTGCACCCAGAAGGGGTGGGCAGCCAGGAGCTGCGGAGGTGACCTGGCCCATGTGGGACCAAGCTGACACTGGGACACCTGGAAATTAGGTCAAGCAGGGCAAGATGCAGGAGTGATAGTCACTGTGGGACTGCTGGGGACACCTCGCCATCGCAGTCTGGGCCCGTGCCCCAGTGCCTGGCTGTACAGAGACATCTTTCCCCACCATCTTCATCACCAAAACACCTCCTAGCCTAATGCTCCTGAAGAAGATGGACCCCCTACCCTGTACACTGGTTTCCCATGTCACTAGTCCTAGTCACTACTGGCTCTGTCCCCTCACTCCTTGCCAGCTGTGTCCCCCCCCTCCACTCCATCCCCATGCCAGCAGAAGGGAAGATCACCAGCCAGCACCCCACATACTCACCCCTTCCATGCACCCCTCTGTGCACCCCCAGCCCCATCTCCAAGCTGCTTCTGCCCTGGTCTCCACTGGTAGCTGAGTTCCCCAAGAGCTTTCCCCGGACCCCACAGCATGGCGAGTGCAGAGCAATTCAGCAGCAGGCTGTCAGCAAGGGCCCTCATCACCACGGCTAATTTAAGGGCTCTGCGAGGCGGCTGAGCTAATTTAATTAGGTTCTTATTACAGAGAAGGACAAATTGGTCCCTGGGGAGGCCACAGGGTCAGGCTTTCAAGAGACGCTTTATGGAGCGAAATTTCAATCAGGCTGCCATCGCAGGCGCAGTGAGGGGAGCCAGAGGGATGGGGATGCATGGGGAGAGGATGTGCCCTTTGGGTGCCCTGTGGAGCTGTAGGGACCCTATCCCCAGGCCTAGGTTTTTAGGGTATCAGTGAGTACGGGGGAACAACTCTTTACCCCATTAGGGGGAACAACTCTTTACCCCGTTAGGCAGATGCCTCAGGGTACTGAGGCTGCAGGGAGAGTAGGAGGGTCTGCCTCTGGGCTGGTCCCAGGGTGGTGAGAGGAAGGGAGAAGATCCATTAATAAGATTCTGGTGTCTTTCTGAAGCCCCATTAACTCCCTCCAGCCCCATAAAGCCCCATGTCGAGAACAATAAGGACAAAATGATGACCAGCTGAGAGACAGGACTTACGAGGGGCTTCTCCTTCCCTGGATGTCCTCCACTCTCTTGTCATTCATCCCAAGGAAAGCCAGGGCAGCCTGGGGGCTGCTCCTCAGTGTCTGAAGCAGGGTGCCAGTCCTTG
>NW_009729391.1:10093-10479 GCF_000703405.1 Apaloderma vittatum | reverse complement strand
GGTCCCAGCTGCTTGGTGATGGATGGGGATGCTGGTGGGTGGCCGGCAGAAGGGCTGGGCTGGAGGGTACCACAATGGATGTCTCTCCATCAATTTGTCCTCATTACCATGTGAATGGTGGGCGGGAGGGAGAGGAAGGGCATGTGGCGGCAGGAGAAACCCCCCACATGCTCCCATCTGGGGTAGCGTGCATCCCCCCCCATCACTCCAGCCTTGTCTGAGCATGTTAAACCAGCGCCAACACGCCCCCGGCCCCAATTCAGGGGAGGAGAGGTACCACCCCCTATTCAGAGCCTTGAAAAGGCTACAGGGTCCGGCGCTGTTAACAAGGGGAGACCCTGTCCCTGTCCCCGCCTCTCCCGTCTGTCCCTTGCCCCGTGGCCTTC
>NW_009729391.1:0-10003 GCF_000703405.1 Apaloderma vittatum | reverse complement strand
GGAGTGGAGCACCCTAAAAATATCCCGTTTGTGGGGAACTGCACCTGTGAGCGGCTCAGGCAGGAGATGGCAGCAGGGTGGGGATTCTGTAGGACTCCAACACCAAACCTTCCCCATGGAGCGGGGAATATCTCTGGGCAAGGAGGGGGTTTGTCCCCATCACCCGGAGCTCTGGGTCCAACCAGTTCGTCATGGCTTGTGTTGTAATGGCAATGAGTGAGTTAATTAAAATATCTGTGCCTGCGGGCAACGGTACAGCAGGTTGATCCTCCTCTTGGAGAAGGCAGACTGCCCCATAGCTGCACCCCCAAAAAAGCCCAGACGAGGCTGCCCAGCACACAGGCTGCCAGCCAGCAGATACTCACAGAAAGAATCTGTATCAGCCTCCTCTGCTCATATACATTAGCTTAATTTAGTTTAATGGCTGTTTGGAGCTCTGCTGCTCTGCAGGAATGGGCAGGACCCTGCTGTCTGCAGTGCTGTTGGTGGGAGGGGGTCCCAACACTCTGGCCACTGGGTGTTGGGACCCAGGAGGGTGTGTGATATGGGCTGAGGAGCCAATTCTGTGCCCCAAATGCCTCCACCACCTCCTCCTCTACCCCAAGCCCCCCACCTCCTGCCCCTCTCTCAACCATCACACCCGTATGGGGTCAGCATTGGGAGACCTTCCCTCCATTGCAGGGTCTGCCTTTCCCTCCCCATCGCCCCTCTGCCTGTGCTTGGCAGCTTCACCTGGTCGAGAGGTGGAAGTGCTGTAGCAGGCAGCACCCTCTGGGGGTCACACTACAGCCTGCTGTGCTGGGGCAGACACAG
The DNA here is from genome assembly GCF_000703405.1 of Apaloderma vittatum. Classification (NCBI taxonomy): domain Eukaryota; kingdom Metazoa; phylum Chordata; class Aves; order Trogoniformes; family Trogonidae; genus Apaloderma; species Apaloderma vittatum. The sequence goes on along the minus strand of NW_009729391.1, from coordinate 9,190 downwards.
ATAGACATACAGACCCAACCATCTCCTACACATCTCTTTATCCCCTGGACAGACACATGCCCATGTCCTCACCAGTCAGGCTTGGACACCTCCCAGCTCTTATTATCTCCATCCAGCCTTCCAAATTACTCTTTTTCCAGACTGGATACTTCACATCACAGACAGTGTCTGGAGCTTCCAGGTGTCCCTGATCTCTCTCCTGTCTGGGAACAGGCCAGAGGATATGCACGGGGCTTGTGGTGACAGCATGGGCACTGTGAGGACCACAGGACATGGGCATCGCAGGGCAGAGCCCACCTCAGCAGCCATACCAACCCCACATCTCCCAGGCGGAGAGAGCACCCTGGACTCATGGAGGGGGCTGACACCTTCTTCCCCCACCCAGGATGAACCCTGCCAGCCCTGGAGAGGCACCCTCCAGCTCCCTCTCCCACTGCACAGGGCATGGACCTAACACACCAACGCCCACCTTTTGCTTCTCGTATCCCCTCCCCAGTCAGCACCCACTGTGGGTCTCCGCTGCAGGGCAGGCAGAGCTGGGGGTGATGCTGGTGGTCCCCCACCCTCTTTGTGAGGGTGAGGCAAGCAAGGGACCATGTGGAGGGTTTGGCAGCATCCCAGTATGAGACAGGAGCTTCCAGCACCACAGGAGCAGGCAGCAGGATATAGCCCTGGGGGAACCCCGCAGCCGCCTGGCGCTGACCTTCTGTGGGTGGCTCTGGGGTGTCCCGGGTGTCAGGACGGGGAGAGTTTGAGTATGTGTCCACATGCAAGCGACGAATAAGAATCTAATCAGGGTCCTTTTCATTAATAAATCACTTGTCTTATTCCAACGCCCTCCTCCCAGCTCTAATAACTCCCAGCACTGGGCCCCACAGCCACAACAATGCAGCTAATGGAACGATTTATTTTCATAATGGTTCTGGTGGGGAGAAGGGGCGGCCGGGGTGGGGGCAACACACTCCAGGGGCAGGAGTTTCTAATTAGTGAATGAAATTTGATGTAAGACTGGAGGAAGATGGATTCACTGCCTGACAAGGGGCCTTTCAGCTCATCAAAGCACCCGAACAGAGAGGCAAATTAAATTATTTCTAATTCTTCACTAACCTCCAGGGAGTCACCCTTCCGCCAGCAAAAGGTGGGTCCATTCCTGAAATGAAGAGGCACTTGAAGGACTGAGGTTGGGTAGAAGGGACTGGGCTTTGTGACGGGATGATGACAAGGTGGGATGGTGGAGCAGGTCAGGCTGCCACTGACTTTGCTGGAAGAAGCGAGGGGGAAAAGGTGGTAAAGGAGGGAAGAGCTGCAAGTGGTTAATAAATAAACAACTCCAGGGACTAATGACTAATTTGCAGCAAGTTTTCCATTCGTGCCTGTCACCTAACCAGACCCTGAGCCGGGCTGAAACACAGCTGGTGCTGGGGTGGAGCAGAGCAGCCTGGCAGCGAGGAAACAGCACCCAACCCTCCAGGGGTTTGAGCAGTGGCAAGACATGGTTTTGAAGGGGTGACTGATGGTGAAGCAGGCAAAGCGTCCAGTGCAGGGGAATGCTTCAGCAAAGACCCTTGCTCTCCCAGCCCTGTCCAATTTGAGACCAGTGCCGGTGATGTTAATGGCTGTGGCATGAAAACTGGTTTGGGGATGTACAGTGGTTTTTTTCCAGCTCCTGGAGTCCTGTGATGGAGAATCAGTTTTTACAGGGAACAAATGCACTCCATCCTAGCACTCCTGCTTGAAAACTGACCTAGCCCTGCCAGATAGCCCAGATATCCCCGATACCACAGTGTAAGAAAAACGCTTGGTGCTACAGCTGAAACCAGCCCCTGGCTTTCCCTGGAGCAGGGAGCATTACAAGCTGACTCCAAAGCATGAGGCTGTCCTACAGCTCCTCTCCCTGTGAGGCCATGGAAGCCCATTCAGGGACGGCGGGCGGATTCCTGGCGGACTTTCTGTACAAAACCATGGTCTGCACTTTTCACAAGATCTCCTGCCCTCCTTAGTGTGCTCAGCACCACCAAGCAGTCACAGTGCAGCCCAAGGAGGGAAACAGGGAGAATAGGGGGGCTGTATCTTACTGCAAGCGGATGGTGAGGCACAGCGGGGATGGCTGGAGCGGTGCCAGGGGCTTGCTGCAGGCTGGGGAGCATGGTCCCCTCCCCACAGCTGAGCTAGGTGGAGCTGGGACAGGAACAGAGCTGGCTGTGCTGACCCAACACTCCAGGAATTTAATTTGTTTAATATATTCCCTGGGAAAGAAGAAAATAAATAAGTGGCACCTTGCATGCCCTCATGTCTCACTCTCGCAACGGAGGTGTCAGCTTAACGAGCTGAAGCCCTCAGCCTGATTAACCAGCCGCTGATCCCACTAATAGGGAGCTGCAGGGCAGTGTGATTGATGCACGGAGAGCATGAGCCCCCCCAGCCCGGTGTGGGACCGCTGGGCGGGGACACTGTGCCCGCCTCAGCCCCTTTGCTCCTGCCCTCTGTAGCCAGACCCAGGTGAAGGGCAAGCCAAAAGCTCCCTCTTGCCCCTGGGGCAGTTCATCTTACCCTGTGGCTCTGTGACACAGGCAATGCCTGGGGAAATGGAGCTGGGTCTGTGTGGCAGATCCCCAAAACAGGCTGAGGGCCAAGGTTGTGCAGAGGTCTTGTGCTGAGCTTTAGATCTCAGCCACACTCCCCCTCATGGGCTTCAGTAGGAGCACTTGAGGATGCTGAGGCACAAGGATGTGCTAGAGGCTATGGTGACAACCTGTGGGGACCCCCTGAGTCTTGGCAACTCCTTCAAGGCTTTAATCCACCAAGCCCTTACCATACAAATAGGAAGAAAATTCAAGTGTCCTGACCCATCCTTTCTCCCATCCACTCCTGGCTGAGGCCCTTCTGCAGTCCTGCTTGCCTGTCTCCCCACTTTCTGAGGTGTTGCTGGGTCTCACTGCAGAGACATCACCTGCTCTCACCATCCCTATCCCACAGCATCACCGCCCCCACCTTTGGGAAGAGTTAATCAGCAGCCAGGGAGACAGGGTAATAAATGGTCGTTATCTCGTTAATGAGCTGACATTAATTAGAGCCCAAGGTCCTGGGAGGAGCAGCTGATTTACCCAGTCACCCTGGGAGCAGGTTAGGAGCTGACTCCATGGAAAGGCCATTAACAGGAAAGAGGTGAGGCTATGTTTCTGGGTGGGGAGGGGGGTCATCCTGCACCCATCCCTCTGCTGCACGCTCCCACCCGGAGCCCAGCTCTGTCTCCTTTCCTTCCCAGGGAGCAGCTCTGGCCTTGGGACAAGACTCAGTAAGGCAAAGTAGAAGATCCTGAAGGTGACAGGAAAAAGTGGGGCTGGGGGATTCCCCCAGTGTTCCCAGTGCTGGGGGGAGGTCGGTATGCCTGTGCTAGGGATGTGTGGCACTGGACACAACATGCTGGGCAGGGGCATGGGGAAGCAGCAGGAGTGCAATCAGTCACTTCCCAGCTTTCCTGGATGATGCCAGGCTACAGGAGATGCTGGTTGTTTAGCCCCTCCCTGCAAAAGCCAAGGCCTGGGGTGAGGACAGACATTGAGGATGAGCCCAAGTGCTGCCAGAACTTGTTTTGGGGGCAGTAGGAGGGAGGACATGTCTGATCGGGTGCTGTGGGCTCATGGTGTTTCAGGATCTAAGAGGAAAGGGGTCAGGGGCTAATGGGACTGGAAGGGTAGAAGTCAGACCCTAGGTCCTTGCAAGAAACAGATCTGAGCTGACTGTGTCCCTGTCACTCCAAGCCATGCACTTACAGTGGGACGAGCCATCTGTCCCCAAGCCTGAGCACCTCTGTAATGCATCACTGTGTCCCAGGAAGCCCAGCCAACAGCTCTAGAGGGAAGACCTTAGATCATCCCCTGCCTGTCCCCTGCAGCTGCATGGCCTGATCCTACAGGACTCTCGTGTCTCAGACCTTTGCAGTGGCCGTGTGTGCTGGGGATTGGGTGTGACACTTCAGAGCTGAGTGTGACACTTCAGAGCTGCCCTGGCCATTTCTGCTGAGCACAGGCACCATCCCTGCCCTGCAAGCCTTCCCGTGACAGGTTGCTCTCCTCCTGCTCCTGTTAACATGTTTTTCTGCTCAGTCTTGCTGTGTCTCATCAGAGATGGGGCTGCTTATTTGATGAGTTGCTTGACTAAATAAACAGCTGCTCAGAAATCCCTGCAGGAGGCCTGTATAGAAGGACTGATCCGTGTTTGCTTTGCCTGTTAACCCCTTTGCTCAGGGCAAGCACCTGGGGCTTGGTGCAGAGAGAGGTGTGAAGGCTGGGTAAGGTGGGCAGGGAGAACTGTGTACCCCACCAAGCCCGTGCAGTGGCAGGGGTATGGAGACACAGGTATTTCTGCCTTCCAGGACAGAACCCTGCCTGTGGGACTGACAAGCTGATGTGCTAGGATGGAGAAGTCCTCAGGAGCCTGTGGCTGGCTCAGAAGTCTCTGGGATGGGCAAGTGCAGGCAGACCCACGTGGGAGAGGGTGCAGGCAGGGACAGGACATGTCAGTGACTGGGCACAGCACCCCTGGAAGCAGGCAGGGGGGTGGCTTCAGCAACTTGCCTGGCACTTTTCTCCTGCCATCACTGGAGCCAGGAGAAACCCCTAAAGACAGACGAGAAGCCAGGTGAGCATTTCCATGGGGCTTTGCAGACAGTCCCTCTGCTCCCACAACAGCGGTGTGGATGCCTCTGCAGTGTTTCTGCAGGGAGGATGGCCACAAAGCAGCCTGAGACCCCAGGGCTGGCTGTGCCAGGTCTGACGAAGGCTGGGCTCAGCTCCCACCGCTGCAGGACTGATTAAGTCCCATTATCTGGCTGGTTAACGGGCCCCGGGGCCACTCACAGGTGACTTCAACCGTTCATTTAGTCACAAATCACCATGGGGATGGCAGTCTATTTACCTTCCCCACCAGCCTCCTGTGGCTTCCCAGACTCTGGAGATAGCGGGTGGCCCTACTGTGAGGGGCAGGGGAAAGGCAGCATCCCACTGCAGGCAGCAGCCAGGGCTCCCACAAAAGCTGGGACACCCCAAACTGGAGCAGACCAGGGGCTCTTCCACTCAGTGCTTATCACCAGGGGCTTAGCCTGCTCTGGGCTGGAGGCTGCAGAGCAGAGAGGAGAGCAAGGCACTTCTATAGCCCCTCTTATGAGGCAATGGCTCAGAAAACACCTGCAAGCAGGCTTACAGCCTGTGTCTTCTGCTTCAGTGATGTTTTTTTGTCTTGAGACACTAGAGTGCTGCAAGATGACCTGAGGCACCAGGGCCAGAGCAGCAAATCCACTGCTTCCTGACGGATGCTTTAAACAAGGTTGTTACACTGTAGGTCTCTTACAGGAAAGTAATTTCTAAAGATGGAAAGTTCTGGAGGTTGTGACCAAGGAAGTAGTTAATGCTTAGCAAGCAGGTACGGCCATCCTGGGGACAGGGAGCTCTTTCAAGGCTTAAAAGCTACAGCCTGGGCAGAAATCAGGGTACCTGCCACCTCTCTGGGATAGGCTAAGCACGCCAATTCCTGCACCAGTCCTTGGTGACTTCTATGGACTGAAAGCAGGAGGTGACCCAAACCCACCAGGAGGTGCCAAATCGTGCATCTAAGAACAGTCAACATGACAGGTTAGGTGGAAATCAAGACACAACAGCAGCATGGATCCTTTCTTCATCTGATTCCCGGGATAAGGACTCGATCCTGGGAGAATTAAAATCTGTTCCCAGTTGGTAATTTTTTATCAGGGTATGGATTTTCCTCGGCACCCTTGACTTTGATCTTGGGCCAGTTGGTTTTGCTGAGGGATGTTATGTTGCTTCCCAAGGTGACACTGAGGAAGTGACAGGGTTGTAAAGCTGAACTGTGCTCCCAAATGCTACCTGTGACTTGCATGGTTTGTTTCAGGTAGTGCTGGTGGCAGGTTGGGGAAGTATGTGAACCACTGTAGGTAGTATTGCAGGTCTCTACAGATGCTGAAAACTTTGTGCACTAAAGCTGGATATCCTTGGTGGCCATGTGGGTGTTTGCTTTTCTAGTTTTCCTCCTGCTGCTTTACCTCATATGGATGGAAGTTGCATGGAGAAAATCCATCTAAGGCTATGGACACAGCTCCAGTTGTCTAGCTGGGCATCTTCACATCAGCAATAAAAGTCTTTGCAGGATTTACGTCTAGCTGCATAGATGCTGCTGTGATTGCTAAAGAAAAACTGAGCTCTGAATGTCCACTTGAAGCACATCCAGAAGCCCAGGCAAATAAAAGAGCACTAGGAAACCCCAGGCTGTGTGAATGCTCCTGCTGCTGCCCATTGCCCAGTGAGAGATGTTGAGAATAGGGCCCTCCCAAAGAGGGTGAGCTGTGGGGAAACTGGGAGCAATAGCCTGCTGTCTGAGAACAACCTGCCTTAAACTCCACCTCCTCTTGAACTGGGGTGGTTTTGTGGGGCAGCTCCCAGGTGGTGGGAATGAGCAGCATCTCTGGCTCATATCCTGGGGTCTACTACCTGTGGCTGATATTTAATGTCGCCTTAGATCTTTTGTGGAGATCCCTTCTGTGGAGGAAAGATCTCGGCAGAGGTAAGGGGCCAGGCTGTAGTCACATTCACTTATTACACTCCTCAGATCTAGTTAGCAACCAGGTGAGCTGTCACTGGAGGACCTGATGGATGAGGAAGAGAGTTCCCTCCTTCCTGAGGCGGGAAATGAAGCTAATCAGACCCAGGACACCTTAATCCAGCTCTGATCTGATTAATGACCCTGAAGACTGTGAACTCATCAGCACCCTGGCATCTATCACTGCCTGCATCCCGCCCCTTTGGCCAGCCACCTCCCAGCATGTCTCTCCTGTGCACAGCCCTGGGCTGCGTAGAGAGGACGGCGTGCTGGCTGCTCCAGGCCTGGACAACCCTCTTGCAGGGTCCCACTGTCTGAGTCTGATTCACCTGGAAGAGGAAACTCCCTCCATGACTTCCCTAGATTTCTTTATTGGGATGTTTCCACCCAGGTTTTATGGCTGGTGGCTGCAAAGATTTCTTGCTTGTGCAATTCAAAGGCTGCAGCTTGGCTGCTTGAACTGGCATCACCCTGGGATCGATGAACTGGGTACTAGTCAGCCCAGAGGATCCTTGGGGAATTTGCTCTGGAGACCCTCCTTCTGTAGTGCAGGGGACTTCTGTGAGGTCACAGTAAGACTGTGAGATACGCAAACGAACTTCATTCAAGCCCTGCTCCCACTGCATAAGCTACAGTGGGGATAGCCACTGAAGGTCTCAGAGCTTGGCAGAAGTTACTCGGGTTCTCCTGGGCTGTCTACTTGCCTGTCTGCTACCCTACGGTGGTCACTGTGGTGGTAACTTCTCTGCTGTGCCCAGTGCAACAGCCTCAGTCTTTGCCCCGGGTCTCAAGGCATGTTCCCTGCGCAAAGCTAACACGTTGTTGCAATCCTTGGAGATGGCCCTGGGGACTAAGACAAGGGAATGGTGGCTCCTCCCTTGCCCCTGTCACCACTGCAGGCTGTTGACCTGCAGTGGAAGAGTTGTCCTACCTTTGCTGTGTCCTCTGTTCCCTTGTTGGAGACTTCCCTTGTGCTTGCTTCATTTCTCCCCAGATCATGTCATGACCTTGCCTGCAAACTGGCCGGGCTTGCTACTTGCATGGCGGGGGAAAGGGAAAGGCCTTGGAGTCCTTTTGCTTGGCAGGAATATTGCCTTCTCTCCTGGGAAAGCAGAGTGGGATCGATTTGGGGAGGTGGGAAGGAGAGCCTTACAGCCCCCCATATAGGTGTAAAGTGGGCACAGCAGCAGGCACAGGGATGCTGGGGGTGGAAGGGGACACTGTTCCACCTTCAGTAGCCTCTGTCCTAATAGTATGTGTGACTGTGGGGTGGCATCCCCCTGCAAATCCCCTTTTGAGAAAATCCAACTCCAGGCTGTCTGTGAGGCTGATTCCTGCCTTCCTCCCTTCCAGGGAGCCAGCTGGAAATGGGCTGTTGTGTGTCTGTTCCCACACAAGGATTTGAGGCCACTTAGTGAAGCTCAGGGGTGCCAGAATCAGGCAATGGAAGAACTTGTCCCATATGTGGGACGTTTGGAGCTCCCTGCAGTGGATGTGTGCACAGGGAGCTCAGCATGCTCCAGTCCATACCAGATAGGCATGGGAAAGAGAAGATCCTGGGGCTACTGAGCCGAAAAAGCACAGGAGGCTGAGGAAGGCCCTGTATGCCCCTGCCTTTCTCTCCCCTGCACATCTGCCTGTAGCCTATGTGGCACACAAAATACAGTGGGGTGAACCCATCTCTTCCTCGGGGAACAGCAGTGCTGGAAATGCTGAAGGGGAAAGAAATATAAGAATGGAGGCTCTCTTTAGCCGTTATAATATTTAGGCAGGGCAACAGCAGCTGCCTAGCCTTCCAAAGAGCAGGACCCGTCATCAGACACAAACAAGCAGAGGCTTGTCTCGCTGTGTCAGCAAGGTACAAAAAGATGGGACCCAGAGACAGACAGATGCAGACAGTCAATGCCAGAGACCACAGATGCACTGGCACGCACTCTGCTTCTCCCTGAAGGCCAGTGCCAGGGCGTCTGAGCCAGTTCTGCTCCTGCTCCCCTACATCTCCCAGACCAGCCGAGGCTTTCATCTCAGCCCTTCTCTGCCATTCTCCAAGCTCTGTCTTGCCTAGGAAAGATCAGTTTGGACGAATTATTAACAATCTGCTTGTAGGTACCTGCTCTGTTGGCCTCTTGGACAGACAGAGGTGATGGAGGGTGGTGGCCCCTGTGTGAGCCCAGGTCAGGTCCATTAATGTCCCTGGCCCAGAGTGCTGCAACTGGACATTGCTGGTGGTCCTGGTACACGGGGTGCGGAGGACCCTACTGGTGTCACTGAGAGCTTCTGCCCTTCCATCCAGGCACTCTGCACCCCAAGTGCCTGGGGGCTCCGCACAGCCAGGGCAGCGCGGGAACCCAGCAGGGCTTTGCCTGCATGTGCCAAAGTCTGTCCAGTCTCTCCAGGTCTTCTCCAGCCGGTGCAACCACACCGAGGAAAGTGGGATTGGCTCTGGATTAGGACGATGGGCTCAGCCCCCTGGGCAGCGGGTCCTGCAGGCTTGGGAGAGCACCCTGAGTGCGGACCAGGGTTGGGCTGGGTTGCAAAGCCGGGGAAGGGGCAGAGCGGTCTGGGTCACGCCCCGGAG
>NW_009729390.1:21999-32577 GCF_000703405.1 Apaloderma vittatum | reverse complement strand
ATATAATTAATATATAATATATAATATTATAGATAATATATGTGATATATATATGATATATATATAAATTTATATATATGTGAACCTTTCTCCCACCATGTCTATCAGCAGCACTGGACTGGAGTTCACGGCAATGCAGGGGCAGAGTTAAACGCAGAGGCCTGGTCTGTTACGCCATGTATATGAATTAGAGCTGTAATTCCACCCTGCGGTGTGGATGGCAATAGCAAACCCTGCCAGACCCATCTCACGCAGACATTTGAGCTTCGAACCTTCGGTTTATGATTTCACCGGAACCATCAGGGCGATGATATGCAAGTAATATATGGTGAAGGAGTGACTGTACTTGGGAAAAAAAAAAGAAAAAAAGACAGGCCTCTTATCTGTGGGAAGGTCCCACTTTTGAAGCACATTCTTTGCCATCAAACCAGTAAAAGGCTCTGCTGGGCTGGTGCACCACTTTACTGGCAGCTCCTAAGATGGGTAATGCCACTGTTTCTCCACTCTACCACACAATTAACTCCCAGGATGGGACCTTTTCAGAATTAAACTAAGAATTGCATAAAACAGCGACTAACAGCGGACACCGGGTGCTCCAGTGGGGCCGCTCTGGCGATCTGGTTCCTCTCACACAGTCTCTCAGTGCCCTATAGTGGAGAAATGGGTTAATTGCATACATCGCATGGAGTGCCAACCCGCTATGTGACACTCCTGGCAGCCTGGGGACAGGCCACGGAACCTGTGGGGACATCTCAAGCAAACCCCGATGTCACTGTGTCATAAGGGCAGGCAGCCTCCCGCCTCTGCGGGGAGCAAAGTCTGCTCCTGCGTCACCTCTGCCGTAAGGGCAGCCAGGCTCTGCCCAACTTCACCTGTCCCTTCCCGCTGAGCGAGTTGCTCCTGTTTGGAGGAGGTGGAGATGTACGTGAAACCACCACATCTGGGGCTGGGGAACAAGCATCGGCTCTTCTCAAGCCCACGTGGGTGTGAAACACTCTGGCCTCAAGCAGTGAAGCACTTCAGTGTCCTGTCTTGCAACCCTCCACAAAGCACGTGCTCCCATGAAAACCAAAATACTGGTGGAGGCTCAAGATGAGGCCCCAGGAGGAACTGGCCAGGAGCTCCCTGCATGTCTCTGGCAATAAGCACTGCGGGAGGGTGCTCCGCTGCAAAAAGCAAAGTGGAAAATCCTCCTGCTCCCCATGGCCACCACGGCAGCGGTCCTCAAAAGCTCCTTCCCCACCTCTTCATGTTGATCCACCATGAAAATCAGTGCAGAGCTGCACGAGGGGCACCAAGTGCCCGGCTCGGAGCACAGCCTGCCGGCTAAGAGCCCCGCTGGCCACGGGATCCCCATTGCTTCCTTTCTTGCCCTCAAGCTCGACTCCTCATTTAAACAGGAGGTGAGAAGGAACGCGGGAGGGAGAGTCCTGATTTAAACCCAGTAAAATGTGCAGCCCGACATCAGCTGGCTCGCTGAGACCATCAGTCGTGCCCTGGCAGAGGCTGAGCTCTGCCAGGGTGCTGAGCAGCCCTGGCTGCGGGCCTGGAAAGGGCATCACTCCTCCGGCAGTGCCTGCAGGATTAAACCACCCGATCCGCAAAATACTTCCTCCTCCAGAGAGGAGAAATTCAGCGAGGCAGAGGTCGTCAAACCTCAGCTGCTGAAAGCAGCCTATAACCAGAAATCCTCGACAAAAAACCAAGGATAATTGAGCATCAAATTTGTATGTATAATGCTCTTCAGTAGGAAGGAGCTGTTAGATCGCGCCTGTGGTGGAGGTTTGATTGCATCAGAGTGAAAAAAACAGTGGGTGTGGAATTTTTGCCAATTATATAATCTCTGGTGGGTTTGCCTCCCCTTAGTTTGAGGGAGGACACAGTACCCATGCCAGGTGAGGGGGGTTCCACCCTGTGCTACCAGCGAGCGGCACATGGTCCGGTGGGGGGGGACCGTGGGGAGAACAAAGGGAAGCAGATTTCCTGGGAGTCTGTTTTTGTTTTCCCAGGCAGAAGGGTGACTCAGATTTCAGCTCGCACTCCTGTAACTCAGCCAGCAACAACACGCTGTTGGTCCTAGTGATAAAGTCGAGTATCTTTGTTCCACTCGCCAAACTAATAAAAGCTCAAATAAGCTTATCCACCCAAGGACCAGCTCAGTCACTAAACCAGAGACCAGGCGCTGAGCCCTGAGCCCCCTCGCCGCGATGACAGCATCTCGCTCCCCAACAGCCTCGCTGAGTTCCTGGAATCTACTCGGAAAATACACTTTGGTCTAAATTGGCCCAGATTATGGCAGTTTGTTCATTATCGTAGCTAAGAGCTTTCTGATAACAATCACGAACACATGCGTGTCATTCTAACGCAGCTGCTAAAAGTGTTGCAGAAGAGCTTCCACCTTCTGAGAAACGCTCCAGGAGAAAGCACTCTGCGTCCCTGTGCTTAAGAAATAGCCTAACCCATCCCCGCTCTTTTGGCTCCCGCTTGTTTTTCATGGCTGGGAGGTACGTGCACAGCTCGTTGGAAATACCAAGTGCTCTCCATCACAGCCACTGCACACAAACCCAGCAAAAGGAGACTCCAGACCCCAGGCTGGCAAAATGGAGCTCCGGCTCCAGCTGCTGCCCCCACGGTCTGTGCCAGTTCCCCTTCCCCTGGCGCCAGGGTGTGTGAGCCGTGCCCGGGCAAACCGTGCTGGGCTGGTGCAAAACGGGGCTCTCCCACGGATTTGCCCAGCTGTTGCTACACCCAGTTGTGGTTCAGCATTTGTATCCTGGCTTTGCTTTCCTTCAAAAGAAGGCGTCTCTGAAATACCAGTTAGAGCACCTTGACGAGTCAGCCGTAGCTAGAGGTGTCACCAGGGCAGAGCAGACCTTAGCACAAGTAGGCGGTTAGGCCAGCAGGACTTTGTTTGTGCTGGGATTTAACGTGCTCGTTCATGCATGTTAACAACCTGCTGTAAATATGCCTGGTCTTTCCCCGGCTGCTGTGCAGGCGGTCTGAGGGCTCGAACTCATGCAGTGGAGGATCGAGATCATGGAAAAAACTGGGGCTGCCGTTACCCCTCCCACTCTCGGAGGAGCTTCCACCCTCGACACGGGCTGATGGTGAAGCATCTCCTGAAGCGCCCATGTGTGCAGCCTGGGGCACAACGTCAGGGACGGTTTTTCTTCTCACACTGGAGAGAAAGCTGCCGCTGTCGAGGAGCTGCTGTGCAGGCTGGGGTCTCCTCTGCCGTGCAGAGGTGGCGATTCTGGTGGAAACTTGATCAGCTGCACCAATGCAAGCACACTTCAAAGCACAACCTCAGGATATCTGCTTTTGTGAGAAAGTATCCCGAGTTAAAAATTAATGAAATTCACTTTTAGGGATCATTTACTTTCCTCCATCTAAACAGGATTTTTGCCAGTCTCCCTGCACCACGAATGCAGAACACTTCTGCTTTGGCACGTTGGGGATCTGGCCTCTAGTGACTAGATTGCCAATTAATATCAGGTAATTAACACATTTGCAAGGGCTGGTTATATCCCACCCTGACATTTTGCAAACTATGCGTGTTTGGGGAGTGTCTTCATCAGGCTTTTGAAGTTCCTGACTGTGAGCTCCCTGGCAATCAATTAGCCTGCACTAAAAACTGATGCTGTGCCATTAGAGCAAACATGCCCCAAGAAGCAAACATATTAAGGATTAATTAAATACCAGGTTTTATTTAATTAAGCCTCTTCTCATAAGTATGTCGAGGCAGGAATCTGGAGCTTGTATCCAATCTTGCTTTCACTCCTCTCCCATTTTTAGAAATGCATTTGAACTCGGTTGGTGCTGTTTGAAACCCGACATTCAGGCCGACACAAATCTCAAGCCCAGGGACTGACAAGTGTGACGTGGCCAAGAGGTGGCTGATGGCACCCAGATGACATCGTTAAGAGGTGGCTGATGGCACCGAGCACTCCCAGGATCAGGGTTCACTTCTTCCCCACTCCCACACACGACACCCTCCCCAGGGAGTGCTGGAAGCCCCCGAGTCCCCCAAAACCTTCTGGAGTCTGCAGAGCTGCCAAGTGCCAGCCCCGAGCAAGGGCGGGGACCCACGAGTGACTCGTCCTCTTGCTCTCCTCTCACCCTTCTTGCATTTTTAATGAAAAACTTGTCACTCCTGTTACTCACTTACTTGCGGCAGCCTGTGGTATCACTACGGGTTTAAAGGTCTGGAGGTAGATCCAGGAAACATTAAGGCAAACTGACGAGATCAAGTCCAAGGTCATTTCACAGACTATTGCAGGGAGTGCTCCTTTGCCTTCTCTGTGCTAGCCCAAGATTAAATGCAGATATAAAAACCCAGCACCAGGTCCCGGCTCTGAGCTGCCCCGCAGCCAGGAGCCGCCCTGGCACGGGCACCCTCTGCCCTCCTGCCGCACCACTGCGCGATTCACTTCATGTGGCAGCCGAGGATTTGGACCCTTTTCTCTCCTTTGAGTTGCCCCACGGCACAACATCCTTCCGACAGCGGCGCCGTGCAGAGCCACCCGCAACTTTGGGCCAGTCAAGGTGTCCTGCAGTTCCCCGCTGCAGAAAAGCTGGAAGTGGGGAGTCAGCCGTGCTGGCAGAAAGGCTGGAAGCGGGACGAGGGCAAGCGCAGGCTCTGCTCTGGAAGGTCTCTGGCCACGCACTGATTCTCACTTGGAAAAATTCCTTGTCAGCAGCTTAGCGAGCACAGAAATAGCTCGGTGGAGATTAACTTTGCTGGAATTACGATTTCATTAATGGCACGCAGAACGTTTATCAACACATTCAGCAATGAGAGGGGCTTTTTCCAGACCAAAGCCGATGCAGACCCGCTGGTTTTGCTGTGGCTTTGGGTGCTCATTACGAACGAGTAGCAGCTTTCGGGCACAAGGAGCAGGTCTGCTGAGGAGGGAAGCAAAAGTCTGTTCTCAAAAATGAGAAAAAAGAAGAGCACCTGAGCATCCCCACTGCTCCCCCAGAGACAAAAGCATTTTGGGGTGCAGCAGTCACCCCTCAGAGCTGGGGGAAGCAGCACTGCTGATGGTGTTTTTGGGGAAGTCCACGTTACCAGCTTACCAGGGACTGCACAGCCATAAAGAACCACCAGGATTTTATTGGTTTGAAAATACATCAACCATAGAGAATAGAGCTTTAATTTTTTTCTTTCTGAACAACAATAAGGAACAGTTTACATTAAAAAAAAACCAAAAAAAGCATGGCTAAATTAATATAGAACAGATATTATACCACAGTGTGGAATTCAAATAACCTAAGAACATTAGCAGCACTTCTACAAATATATTAAAAGCTGTAGTGCTCATTCCGCTCAGATCGAGCGACTCCCAGAGACCCAAATGGCATCCAACAGAGAAAAGCAGCAATTCAGTGTAGGGCAACAGAAAAATCTAACGCCAGCACATCCGATACATTCATAGCCCTGCCGTGGCGAGGCGATCCCCTGTCCCGTGGCACCTGGGGGTACCTGTCCTGCCCGTGGTGGGGTGACAGCCCAGCATCACCCTTGGCCCCGCCGGGCTCCCCAAACACACCCGGGCACTCGGGAGGTGACAATCGTGGGTCTAAGGTTACAGCTGAGTGGGATTCCCAACAAAGGTTTTCATTAATCCTGTTTGCGAAAAACAGCTTTTATCCTTTGCTGGCTCTTGGAAATCAAGTCTCCAAGAAGAGACCGGATTTCTGAGAATTTAAGTAGATCTTCATACAGAGTCATGTAAATGAACTTTTTAGTATCTAATATTAGGATTTTCAATTCTTTATCTCCCCTAGCAGTGAAGCCACACGGATTCTTAAGACTTCCACGTGCTTTTCAAGACTTTGTGCATAGTTCAAATTTTAGCATTGATGCGTTAAAAAAAAAGAAAGAAAGAAGGATAAATGGCCTTTTTGCCTCTTACAAAAAAGTGGACGAAAGGCAGCCCTCGTCCTCACCACTTCCCACAGCAGCAGCACCTCATGGCTGGGTGCTGAGCTCCTCGGAGGCTCTCATCCTGCCCGGACTGCCGTTTTTTTCGGTGGCTGCCTGGGACAGAGCCCACAAGGGCCCCTCATGTGCCAGCATGCCCGGCCACAGAGCAGAGGCTGTCACCTGCAGCCCCATCTCAGGGCTCCTGGCTCAGCCTCCATGTGCAAAATCAATTTTAAAAAATGAATTTCTTAAACTACCAAACAGGAATTAAAGGTTGAATACGGTTCTCACTTGTCTAAAATGAGACATGTATTAAAAGACTACTATGGCTATTCCAACAACGTACATTCTCCAGGAAATTCAGGATTTGGACAAAGTTTAGAAGAAATCCAAACACTTTAAGCTGTAGAAATGCACGGTTACGGCACCAAAACCACCTTAACTTTGGCTCACGCTGCTGCCACAGAACATCAACGCGGTGAGCATGACTGGGGACCACAGAGACCTGGGGAGCCTCAATCAGTGATGTGTGTTTACTCCAGGGCAGGCAACAAGAGAAATGACCTTGGCTGAAGCTCACGGGAGCACCTGGGACAGCAGGTAACAGCACGTGGCACTTTATCTGCTTCAGGGTATCTGAAAACTTGTCTAAGGACTTCTGAAAACTGGTTTTGGTGAGAGTTACGACTCTTCCATGACACCAGGGAATTGTCGCTCCGCCTGCAAGTTGTGCTCTTTCGCTATCAGTTTGTGCTCACACAAGAGAAAGATGCCAAAAATGTGCCCAGAACCGCTCGGTACTTGTGCAAATTCCCAAACGGAGTGAAAACCGTTCGACAGAGGCTTTGATGAAATGACAAATCATTTTGTCCCCAGTGATGAACGG
Organism: Apaloderma vittatum; assembly: GCF_000703405.1. Classification (NCBI taxonomy): domain Eukaryota; kingdom Metazoa; phylum Chordata; class Aves; order Trogoniformes; family Trogonidae; genus Apaloderma; species Apaloderma vittatum. Next base: position 25,762 of record NW_009729390.1, on the reverse strand, counting down.
GCTCAGAGGCTACCACGAGCTGAACAGCAACGCCACAGCAGAGAGCAGCAATTTGAGACAGGAGAAGAGGTTTTTTTAAAAGCAAACTTACATGATGAGAACCCTGAAACCAGTCCCACATCTATTTTGAGGACTGTCTGAGCCACAGCGGCTCCCAGCACAGAGAATTAGCCAGCTACTCAAAGTAAACGTAGGGAAAAGAAAGGAAAACTAGCCAGCCAGACCGAGATAAGTAAACAAGTCAGGAAAGAAGAAAGACTGAGAAGAATCTCATCCCGTAAATTGCTCCTCAGCACCAGCGTGCCACCAGGCTTGTGTCCCCAGGGTGGGCTCAGCTCGCCCATGGAGGGGTTCCCAACAGAACTGGGATTTCAAGCTACCCCATCAGGAATAGTCACTTCTCTTGAGCTGTCTGTTACTTCAGACAACGGTCGATACCTGCATTTCCCCCGCTGGCTCTAGTTACAATAAAAGGTGTATTTGGATACGTTAGGGGATGTTCAGAATGAAAGAGGCTGGATAAGAGGAGAACAGGGCGGCAGCAACAAGTTTCCAGGCAAAAAACACCCTCTCAGTCTTCATGAAAAACAGCAAAGCAATTCAGAGACTCAACACAGTAAAAGGAAAACTCTGGTGAAAATCTCACCTTTTGGAACAAAGACAACTCCTAAAGCATTTACATGAGTAACCCGAAGAGAGCTGGGTACCATCAGTTGGTGGGTGGCAGCAGCAGAAAGCTCAAATGTGGAAAAAGGATCTACTAATAACTCCCTCAGGGGAACACGGGGCCAGGACACAAAGATTCACACCAGGATTATCTGTGAGCTGAGCAGCTCTGACAGAAGATAGAGCGAATCCTCCCCCAGCTCTGCGGATGTTCAGCCCGTGGGGTCTGTCCCTCACCGGAGCAGGGACTGCCGGCCGGGGGCAAGCAGGACACGTCGCTGTGCCTGGGGGAAGGATGCGGCAGTCTCGAGTCGGAAGGCACAGCGGCTCGAGTCCCTGGTGCCCAGAGCCAAGAGGAGCCAGCTAAAGATAGTCGCCAGCGCACAGTGTCACTGCACAGCTGGGATTTCAGCTGCTCGGGGCCGCTGGGATGAGACATTCCTCTCCCCCAAGGAGCCAGAGGAGATGACTGTATATGGGCAAGCAACGGGCTTCTCCCTCGGCAGTAAACAGGCGATGCTCCGGCTGCGCAGCCGGGAGAGGCCGCGCCGGCCCGCAGGGCATTCACACTGTCGGAAACCCCGAAAAACGCTTTCATCTGGGGCCGTCAAGCCAGGCAGGAGAGGCTGAGGCAGGCGAAGGCCTGTAAATAGCTGCACCACAAACACCTTTCCTTAAATTGTAATAGCTTTTAACCACCTAATAGACCTCAAGCCTAGGGCTCCTGGGGTGGCACCATAGGGGGAACAAAGCTTCTTTTTGTTTTTTTTTTTTTTTTTTTAAGCATTTTTTTCCCCTCCTTTCCCAGTTTTAAAGTCAGAACTAAAAGCAAGCCAAGCTGAGGATGTGATGGTGGTTCTGCTCGGAGCTTCCTGAACAATTCTCATAGGACAGGGACGGTGACAGATTGGCACGTCATGGAATAGGTGCTATAGAAACCACACAGTTCTTAGAAGCAAAAGATTTCTTCTCCCCTCCCTCAAAAAATAACCCACTTAATTCACATATTTTCTCTCTATACTGTATATATATATATCATATATAGACACAATTTCCTGGTAAACATTTACAAGATATTGTAAAGAACAGTGAAAAGATGTATCTCTGTTTGCACAACAACACACACCCACACTTCAGCACACAAAGACGCACAGTAATGTACAGTCAATAAATAAATACTTCTTTCCCCCAGAAGTTATTCCAAAAACACTGCTATCGAGCAGCCCGACGACACTCGCAGTTAATACAGACAGCAAACACTGTGCAGAACTTCTTGGCTGTTTTTGTTCAAAAACCAAGGAAAGAAAAACAGAAGCTTTGAAAGATCAAGTGCCAGCGACGTTGCTCGATAGGACTGTGTTAAAGTCGACCTGTTGGTCCTTGTCCCTCAGCAAGGGGAATGACAGAGCACTTCCCCCTCGGAAAGGGTGACAGGCAGGCTGGTACCCGTCCCAGGACCTGGAGAGAACACGAAGAGCCCGGCAGGGAGGGCTCGAGCTTCCCGCTCTGCTCTGTGGGAAGATGAAAGATCCGCACGCGAGCTGGCGGAGCTGAAGCTCAAGCACCTTTTGTTTCTGTGCTACTACAGACCGAGCGCTCCTCGGAGGTTTCATGTAGATTGCCTCAAAGAATCTCCCAGGTGGTTGGTACACACGTGCTTGTCGGGATTCTGAGGAATGAAAGGCTCCCCTCATCGCTCTTGCCCCCCTCAGCCCCAGAAGGCTCAGCATGCACTGCTGCTCCCTCATTTTTCTGGCTGATCTGCTCTGAAACTGCAAACCGCTTCACCATGCTCCGCAGAACTTTTCTGAAGCAGCAGTTTTCTCTTCTGCACATTTACACCCATCTTGTACTCCGCAAGCAACACCTGACACACGCCACAAGTACACACAGAACGTGGTCAGCACAGACAGACGTTCCACAGGAGAAGGGAAGGGCCCCTTTTCCCTTCTGGTGAGCAGCGCTCCAACAGCAAGAGAAGAGCACGGCCTTGTCTTGCAGAGGGGAGGAGGAGAGCACACACACACAGCACACACACATCACATGGAGGCCGAACACAAATTTTTGCAGCAAAACTTGAGAGAAAGTACCCTTGCAGAGAGCTACAACCTAGCGTCTGCCCTGCTGCTGGAAGCCCACGCTCACGGCAGCCGACTGTGGCCACAGTAAAGCCCCCCCGGCTGAACTAGACCAAATCCTACACCCCTCTTTTCCCTTTTTGTTTTTACCTGAGTTGAAAAATGAATCCAGACTCTCCATGGCACAGCCTTAGCACGACACAGCAGCTCAGCTCTCACTGGCAGTGCTGGAGAGGCACTTGGAGCACCGCGCTCCCGGGGCTGCAGCACAGGAGAGCTGCTGCAGGAAAAAGGGCCATGGAAGAGCATCTTCCAAAAGCAGAGACCACTCAGGGGACCTTGGGCTGTTTTGCCCTTCACAGACGCGTGGAGGAAGCCCACCAAGACCTAACCAGAGACTTTCAGTGGACTTGGGGGGCTTTGCAGCCAGCCCCAGCAGCACACAGAAAACCTGCAGGCACCAAGGGGATCGTTCACACTGTCCAGCTTGGAGCCGCTGGTCTTTTAATGAAGAGAGGAAGAGGCAGGCACCTTCAGAAGGAAGGTCAGGACAGTCACTGGAGTCCAGAGCTCTGACTTTGCCTTCCAAGGAGCTCTCCCCTGATGGGGGTTGCAAAGGAACGAGAGGGAGACCAGACTGCTAACACAAGCAGCTAGAGTAAGGCAGGTAAGAAAACCTCAAGTCTAGAGTTCCCAGAGGAGGTTAAGACCAGATTTTCCAGTTTTCAGAGAGCGTTACAGAGGTCGGATTTTGAAAGAAAAACCCAGTGCTGAATTTAGAGCTCTCCTGAAAAGCCATCCAGAGTCGAAACTCTTCTGTGCTCAGATACTGTAGTAACAAACAACGTAAAAATCCAAGGGAGAGAACAGAGCCCGAAAAAAAATAAAATAAAAATACTAAAGGGGATGCTATGCATCAAGGGACAAGATCAAAAGGAAAGGAATTTCTGTGATCAAAGTCCCTCTCCGCTACTGGCAGAACCTCGTAATGCGAGCGCTGGGTACTGGCAGGAACTACT
>NW_009729390.1:0-21948 GCF_000703405.1 Apaloderma vittatum | reverse complement strand
GCAGCTTTATTTCCCTGCCACAAAGGCAGGGCGCCTGAGCCGGCCTCGAGGAGGGCTGGCAGCTCTGCTCTCCCAGACCCCGAGCTCTGACCTGGGATGCTGGCAGCTGCCTCGGCAGTTGTGTTGGTAACCACCCTTGCTGCCCACCTGCTGCAGCGAGGCGAGGACGCGGCCGCCTGGGTCCTGCTTCCAGAGCGAGTCCTTAGCAATGAAAAGCAATCGTACGGATCTTTGGTTAAGTCACTGAAGGAGGCGAAGATCTGAGCCGGGGCTCACCGGACCTAACACTGAACACAGCACTTGGAGAGCTAAGGGTACTTCCAGTTTAGACAGCAGCATGTGTCCAACTACCTGATTTCCACAGGCATGGCACCTGGAGAAAAAGGAGAAGGGGAGGAAGCATTGAAGGGGAGTCCCGGCTCTTCATCTGGATGCTTGGTCTTCCCCATGTCCTTCATTTGTTCTCGATCAGAGTCTGGACTTTATAGACAAGGTCCCGAGCCAGCTTCAGGATCTGCTTGGTGTTGTGTCGCTCAGCCATTTCTGGAACACAGACAGAAGGAACCCAAGAAGAGGCTAGACCTGAGCAGCTTGGCACCTCAAGGAGTCCCCCAGCCCCCCACCTCTCTGCTTCTCAGCGGAGCTCCAGGCAGGAGCCAAAGCTGCAAATTCCCACCTAAGTTCCCAAGCACCATCCCTCACAAAGACATCCGACTCTGAAGAGCGATCACTAACCACCTCGGGATGATCAGAGCTGTCAGGAAGCAGAAAAGCACAGCAAGGTGGGCTGTCACCATGGCTGGCAGGGTGGCTCCCCCAGCACCACCAGGCCTGACTGTTAAGGGGCCCGGGGTCTCTCTACCATCGTGTTCCGTGTACCAGCATCGCATACCCACGCATCACCCTGTTGACATGTTTACCAGTACAGCCCTACAGTCAGGTAGGCACGTGCTGCCCACATCTGAGCAGCTGCTACACATTCAGCCCACGAGAACACAAGCTGTACCATTGAAAAACTTGATGATGTCTGTAAAATCCATGTTGTTCTCCAGGATGATGTCCCGGTACATTTCCACCAAAGCCAGGGCGATGAAGAGCACGTAGTGTGCAGAGGAAACGTGCGCAGCTGCCCAGATGGTCTCCCAGACGGCAAACACGTCATCGTACACCAGCTCTATTAACAGAGGAAAAAGCCCAGCAGTTACTGCACCAGCCGTGGGTTTACAATCACCCTGAGTCACAGAGTTCACAGCAGCACTGGGAAGACACGCTGGGTGGTTTCTCTCCACAAGAACCTGTTCCAGTTGGAAGCAATAAGTCAGTCATCTCTACAGACAATTATCTGGGCCTGCAGCAGGCAGCACAGGCTTCAGGACAAAAACCTGGTGGCAGCTCGCCAGCAGCTCTGGAACAACAGGTTCTGCATCTAGACAGAAAAGTCAGCAACAAATCTACCGGGGAAAACGAAAGAGTGACACGTGGTGAAGAGCCAAGTTCAAAGAACTGAAGCCGCAGAGGGTATCGAGAAGCGTGGAGCCACGGCAGACCTTGCCTTCCCTCCCCACTTTGCTGGTCTCAGCTGTGTCCCTTCCAGTACACACCTCTCTTGAAGTCCAGGAGAAACCATCGGTAGCAGAAGTAGAAATGAGTGTAATCACCATTCTGGTGCATCAGCTCAAAGAGCTCAGAGTCCAGAATCTGCCAAGAAAAGCAAAAGAAAACTCAGTAGAGCACACCAGAGGCACCAGCCATGCCTACTCTTACCGCATGACATCTTCCACGCAGCTCTGCAATCCTGGCACACGTTACTCCAGCTTGTTTTTACAGCCTCCTGCTCTCCCCTCTCCTTCCCACAGAAAGCTCCTCTCTCAGCCTCTCCGAGACCCCCATCCCGAGAACAGCTTTCCCTCTCTGCTTTGAGAAGCTGCTGTGCCTGGTCCAGGACATCCCTACCTGGATCAGTGATCTCATGTTGGCAAAGTGGGTGTCCATGGCTCCTCCGTGGGGGAAGTTCTGATTCATCCTCTTCATAAGCTCGGTGAAACAGCTGAAAGCCAGAGCCTCTGTGCAGGGAAGAGAGAGAGTCAACTGCTCAGATCCCACCACCAGCCCAGCAGATCCCCCGGCTCCTGACAAAGGCATGGGGACAGCAGAGATGAATCACCCGCTCACCATCATCGAGGATGACCAGGAGAGGGGCGAGCAGGTCACACATCCCCTGCACGTAACCGATCTCGATGTGCTGCCAGATGTAGCTGTGGGAGAGAGCAGGATAAAGCGACCTGTGAGCCCTTTTCCCACGTCACCTCGGTTTGTAAATTATTTAAGAAACGTGTGGCACAATGGCCATGGCCATTGCAGGATGTTGATCCAGAGCTGTGCCAACAGCCATTGCACACGCAGGGAAAAGCAAAACTGTCGGTTTATCTCTTGTGGTCACCCTTCCCTGCCTCGATTCATCCTCTTGGCTGCTTCACCTCCCTGGCCCCAGCGTCCCAGGAAGCAACAAGCCCTGCAGAGAGATCTTCCCATATTTGGTAGCGAGTCAAAAGCCATTCAGAAAGGACTCAGATCGACCGCTGGCACAAGAGAACGATCTCTTCCATCCTGCCCACTAGGTTTTCCAAAATCTGCTGGGTTGTAGGTCTTATCTCAGCAGAGATCTCCCGACTCCGGCTGCCAGATAAAAGCAGCAGCTTTAATGAAACGGTAGCTTCTCCTCATATTTGCAAGATGAGTAATAATATTTTAGCCTTCACTGCCCCGTGAAGCAGCCACAGCTGCTGAGCTGGAACTGGTTTGAGTTGGCAAATGTCACATGCAGCAACCTCTGAGTCACAGGTACCACACAAAGAGAATCAGGAACGCGCCCAGGTATTGCTGTCTCCAGGGCAGGCACTAACCTCTTGCTTCAGGCACTTCCTCATTAGCACCAAGCAGGCTGATCCTCATTAAAACATTTCCCAGACACATTCCAAGTGGGCCGAGCTGGGTTCAGACCGGGAGGCAGCCCCAGGGAACCCTCTGCTTTGGCCAACAACCCATATACAGCCCAGACTCCTCAGTCTGGTAACTGTGAGGTCCTTGGAGCTGCAGCCCCAGCTCCAGGATGACAAGGGCATTTGGGGGAGGAAGTCAAGGAAGTGAAACTCAGAAACCAGAAATGAAAATCTGACGCTCCAGCCCCCGCCACGACTCCCACCTGCACATGATGTTGCGGAGTTTCTCCAGGTTGGTAGGTGTGAAGTACCAGTAGTTGCGGTCACAGCGCTGCACGTCCTTCTCGATGCGGTGTAGGTTCACCGTGTACATGTCCAGTAGCTCTGGCTGCCCAAACCAAAAAGCAAAGTTGATTTGTTTTCATCTAGAAACCAAAAGGAAAGTCGCGAGGGCAACAGGGCAGAGTCTGGGTGGAAGGCAACGAGGCAATTTCAGGATTAGCACAGGGCAAACGCAGGAGCACCCAGGGAGAAACTCACCCAGCGGGCAAGTCTGTACTTACAGAGTAGGTGACACCCGTCGAGGAGACAGCAGACGCTTCACTGTTGGCCAGATCAGTCACGGTCAGAGAATCCAGCTGTGGGTACAAACTCTCCATCTCTGGCTCCTCGGAGAGGTTATCTTCGCTCTCCACCAAGCTTTGCTTTTCAGCTTCGCTGTCTGCCCAGCTCTCCACCACAGTCAGGGCTACAGCATCACGACCACACAGAACTCCAGCCGAGCTCTCAACCATGGGAACAAAGTCCACGCTCCCACTGGTGGAAAATTCACCTTCCAGACTGTCTTGGCCCTGCAGCTTCTCCTCCCGCTGGGCACCATCCGGGTCCTGTGTACCCGGCACGTCGCACCCACCAGCCCTTCCCTGAGAGCTGGCCGAGGATTTGTTGGTTTCCAGGGCACTGTCCTCATTACTAAAGCTGCGCTCCGAGAACCCCGATGCGATGGAGAAGTTCTGGGAAGAGGGGTGGCCGGAATCAGGGGAACACGTGCCGTTGGGAACCGTCCCATTGGGGATCTTGCTTTGTTTGCCATCTTCCAGCTGAGCATCTGCTTCTGTCTGTTCCACTTCATCGACAGACTCAAACACCTGCAAAGCACGAGCAGGGAGCCACGTGAGAGCAAGCAAACCCTCTGCATTCAGCAAACCGTTGGGAACACGCGCATTCTGTCCGCAGGAGCTCTTGTTCCCAACGGTGGAAAGGGAGGAAGATCTGCTCCAGATGCACAAGGCTCATACAAGCAACCTGTGGAACAAAGCTCAGAGGACTCTGGGGCACTTGAACTCCCTGGTGCTGTGCCTGGCTGGGGCTCCCCAGCTTCGCCACGGTGAGAGACAGCTTCAGCCTGAGCATTGAGCTCTCCATCCCATTTTAACCAGACTCTGGGGAGGAATTTCTGGGCACAGAAACTCCTTAGCCTTTGGGTTCCCCAGCCTGGATTTGGCAGGTCGGTGCTCAGTCATTTGCACAACTCGGAGCCCACAGTCCCCCGTCCAAAAGACCACGCTTTACTCTGTAAAATACATTGAGCAGAACGTCATTTAAACAGGTTGGTTAAACACACGGTTACTAACACACAGAGCAGCCAAGGGCCCTCAAGTGTGAAGGCCACATGGGGCTTGGTCCTTCGAGCCTGGCAGAGGCAGCTGGTGAAGATTAAACTCCACCAAACAGCACACAGTTCCAAGTTTAGTGGCTCCAAGAGCAGGTTTGTGAGTCATTTACCTCCTCCAACTACCGCTTCTATTTGCCTGAAATCATTACGGTCTTTGGGGCAGAGAGCCGGACACTGCTGGGTGGCCTCAGTGAGCCAGAGGAGGCAAAGCGCTGCCGCTCACCTGTGTGCTGGAGCTGGAGTCGCTCTGCAGCCGGGCGTGGTTCTGGCGGCCAGAGCTGCAGCTCTGTGAAGACTGCAAGAGAGAGGGGAAAAGGCCAGTGAAAACACAAAGAGCAGGGTGTCTGGAGCAGAGAGAGGCTCAGGCTCTCAGAGGCGAGCCCATCTGCACGGAAAAACAAGCAGAAAAAGCACTCAATAAGTTCTCATATTTGACCCGTCAACTCTGCCGTGCAGATCTGTCACACGGCGCAGCGCCCTGCCTCAGCCCGCCACTGACATTTACTGCTGGAGAAGATGACAAAAGCCAAAGTCCCAGGCCAATCTGGTTGTTCAAACGCCGTGTGTTTGGGTCCGAGAGGAACTGCTTGCTTCTGGCCTTCAAAGAGGTCACACTGTCTCCCTGGAGTGCAAATTTCTACAAATCTCTGTCCTAATTTGGCAGCAACGCGGCTCACTCCATCTCAGTTTACATAAACGATGAAGTCAGAGGCTATAAAACAATCCCTCCAAGTATATTAGTGCTTTTTTCCTTCTCTTCAAGGACAAATATTGATGTTTTAAGCCAAACTCAGTCAAGGCAGCCCCTCTAAAAGTCAACAGCACCCTTTTCTGGCTTCCAGCTGAAGTGCAGAAGGAAGCGTCGGGCTTCGCAGCGACTGGGTCGGCGCTCTGCCTCACGGATTCCCTCCGAGCAACCAGTCCTCACCGCAGAGCAAGTCCTGCCCGTACTCTGAGCTTATCGCACGCGAGTCGAGGCACAAGGAGCGTCGCGCTGACATCACGCGCCAACAATAGGATTTTAAGAAAACGGCAGCAGGAGTTGTCCCCACCCTCGCATTGTGGGTGTTGGTGGGGCAGGGCTCTGATGGAGAGAGGAAGGGCGACAGTTTTCCTCCATTTCCATGGGAGTGTTTTGTAACAGGAAATTTCAGAATAAGATGGGAAAAGGGTGAACCTTTGCCTGTATTAATTCCGCCAGCTCCCCTCCTGGCGCGTGCTCCCAGAGCAGATAGATGTGGACACCAAAGAACCACCACAGCAGAGATGCTGTCAGGATGGGAACGATTCCTGGGGCTCCAGCAACGCCGACACACAGCCCACCTCTGCTCCTCGCAGCTCTTGCATGCAGGCCCTGGGTCGGACTTGCCTTCCCGAAATCTCTCCCTCTCTGTACACATGTGGCCTGCCTGGCTGGGGCTAAGCTCATCTCTTTCCTAATTTGTCACACAAACTCCCCAGAGGAAGCCAGATGAAGTCTCCAGTGCTGCTCCTACTTTTCGGCTTGGCCTCCACTCACCTCTGGTGCAGCAGCGTGAGGTCAGATAAGGCAGCACTGCTCGCTCCGGCGTGCTGAGCTGTTCTCCTCCAAGGACAAAACCCACACGGAAACACTCCCTGGACTGTGTTGCCAGGACTGTCTCTCCTTTGACAGGCTTTTCCTTCTACATCCTTCGGTTTGGGCTGTGGATCCAACTCCTTGCTGCGCTGCTAAAAGTCAGTTCCATGGAGCTGGGTGCTGGGGCCCAGTTCTGCCCCACAAATGCACCATGGCTGCCCCAAGCCCTCGGGCTCCTTCCCAGCCAGCCCTAGAGCCACCCCGCTCCTTCTGCCCCTGAGCTTCCTCTGTGCTGAGCAGCTGATGGAAAGGGGAGCCAAGAAATCCACTGACCTTTTTCACAGCCCCTCAGTGCCACAAACATGGTCTTCCTTCCTCACCTGCTTCAACATGGACTTTCGTGGGGCTAATCCTGACACGCACCAGGAGTGCAAACCAGGTCACAAGTATCCCTTGTTCTCCAGAAACACCCACAAGAAACATTTTACAGGACTGGTGAGAGTGGCTCCACAGACACACGTAGCTCCACAGCTGAGCACTGGGCTTCCAGCTGAGCCCCTGCCCTCTCTCTGCTGCCCCCAGCTCCCAGGCTCTCTGTGCCCAGGACCCCGACTCAGAGGCATGGATGTAGAACTGCTCAACACCGCTGCAAGAACCAAAAGGAATTTGTTAGACCTCTAGCATGTCACTCAGGCACAACCTCTCCATCAGTGCAGTTCCACAGAGTCTGGGAACCGAGGTCGTACCACAGGGGATGTGCGCTCCTACTGCTACACACTCCGAAAGAGCAGATGAAAGAAAACGAAGCCCTGACCCTAACTTGCACAGATCACAGTGAGGGACAAAGCTCACAGACAGGCAGAGCAAGAACTGTGCCTCTGTCCTTCCCTGTAGCGCAGCCCAACACACCGGTGTGTGCACAGCCCCTGCAAAACCCCCGCACCCTCACCTCGTTGCTGATCGTTGAGTCCCGGTGCATCATCCTCTGCAGGTGGGAATCCAGGCTGGCCCCGGAGGAGCACTTGGCCAAGGCCGCGGCATGAGACTCCTTCTCCCGCTGCCGGACGATGGCCTCGCAGCCCAGCCACTCGGCCATGGCCTCGCCCCCCCAGCCACTCGGCCATGGTGTGCTCATAGCAAGTGCGGATCTGGTCGTCAGCCTGTGGCGTTTAGAGAGAGAGTCTTGGAAAAGATACCCCTGGAACAGCCCAGAAACTGGCCTCCTCCACCCCCCAAACAGCCCAGCACAGACAGGTTAAGTGCACGCTTGCATTAGCTGTGGCCAGAGGGGACATGAAGTCACCCATCTCCAGCACAGTGCCAGCCAGAGCCTCACCCACAACACCTTGCAAAAATTACGATGGAAAAATGACCATCCATCTCCCTTCCTGAGGCATGCAGGGCACTGAACATCAGCAGTCAGTGGCTGCGCGGGGCAGCATCGAGCTTGGTTCTATTGATTCCTGCTTATCTGGGTCTTTCTCTCACCTCCTGCATACAGCCACAGTACAAGCAGGACACAACGCCTGGTGGGCTCACAGGGTGGGCTCTGCCACAGGGACACTTCAAACTGTGAAATATCCAGGGCGTGCCAGTGCAAAACCCCAGGCTGCTGACCCACACCAACCTCTTTCCTTTCTGCCTCCGTCATCCCAAACTGATAATGGCCCAAAAGGAAGGGCCACACAGCCTTCCTGATCTCGTGCTGGATCCCACCGTAGTAGATCAGCCGCAGCAGCTCCTGGTCCTCGTAGCTCTGTGGGAAGAGCTCTGCGTCAGAGCACAGACACAGCATCAGCTGTGAGATGCAAAGGGCAACCCCGGCCCAGCTGTGGCACCTTTCAGCACCCAGAGAGCTGCCCACACACTGACCACGTGCAAACTCGCTGCCCATTCATTGCTGATGCTCTCTCAGATCTCTGCTTGGCCTTAAGCACAGCCAGAGGGCCCTGTGGATGGACATTTTGGGAAATACTGGCTCACCACAGCCAGACAAGTGGCCCACAGCCACTCAAGGTCACCGCTGGCACATGTCAAGACTGTGACACTGGTCACAGCTCTCTAACTGCTGGGCTGTATCGGTGTGCTGGGATGCCCCACAAGACCACAATACTCAGGGTGACCGACCCTGCTGCAGACAGGCTCCCAACAGCAGTGTGCTAAGGAGAGTAGCCTTCGTTCCCCAGCTTCCACGTGTCAAAGATTACGAGCCCCAGGCTCCGTGCAGCCTGGAACAGGCTTTCTGATTTCTCTTCTCAGGAAACTTTTCCATTTGCTTTACCCCACCATGCCACAACAGCTTAAGTGACACTGTCCTGGACACCCCAAGCCCACCACAGCTGGCATGTCCCAAGAGTGCTGGCCCTACCGTGCTGTCCTGGAGGTATCTCTGCCATATCTCCACGGTGAGTCCCGAGCTGGCGTTGCAGGGCACGTCAGGAGACACGATGTTGTGGTTAACCAGCGCAGACAGGTGGGTTCGCACCGTGGAGAGGTGTCTGCAGTAAGCCAGCCCTGCAGCAGGCAGAAGCGAACATTCAAGCTAGGAAACTTGGGGAGCCACGAGGATGAAGTGCAGGAGAAAGCTCTGATGAATCTGGTCCCTGAAGGAGACCCTCTGAAGTCACACACAGCCTAAGCAGCAAAGCAGGGAATCTACTGGGACAGGTCAGCATCTCCCTGTCTCATGCCACCAGCGCTGCTGCTCGCTGGGCTGAGGTCCCAGGATCGGTGTTCAGAGGTTTGCTCCCAATGCCGAGCATGTGAACACAGGGCTGCACACAATAGGCTGGTGCCAGTACCCTCGGCCTCTGCCCTGCTGCCTCAGCACCACTCCTAGCCCAGAGCCCAGGACTTTATCTCTTGCCCATCACACCTCAAGGCATCATGCATGTGACAAGTACTCACAGCCGTAGAAAGCCCGGGAGAGGATCTGGTACTTCATATTGTCACACAGGAGCTTCAGTGGAGCTCTGCCAACAAAAACGTATCACATGTGAGGACTGGAAACGCTTTTGTGCATTCCCTCAGCCCCTGCTTTGATCTGTTCCAGCTCTGCCTTCAGAGGTGCACCATGGGACCTCTGTTCAGCTGGAGAGCTGCAATTCCCTCTGCTAAGACATGGCCACACATCGCAGCCGAGACATCTGAGGTGAGGGGACAAGCCTCCCATCAGCCTGGACATGTCCCACATGCCCCTGCAAATGGTGCCTGGACCACCGAGACAAGCGTGAGGCTGGAGACACCACTTGCAGCATCATTGCTCTAGCTGAGCCAGCCAGCTGGGCTTTCACCTGTAACCCTTGTTTAATTTTACCTGTATTTCTCAAAGCCAGCAGCAGCAGGGCCATCGTACCTTTCATGGCTGCAGCCGTTGGATGGGCCACCGTCAGAGGAGCCGCTCTGAGAGCAGGAGGAGCAGGAGGACTTGCGGGTGCTGGGTTGCCACATGGGAGGCAGGCCAGTGCCCGGTGCGTCCATCAGGTCCTGGGCTACTGTAAGATGACCAAGAGAGGAGCATCAGCTACTGCCTGGCCCTGCCCCACAGTCAGGTGAGCCATGGGAGGTCAGAGAGGAGAGTTTTGATTATCCCACTCCTCTTTTCAAGGAGACTCCAGCAATCAGATAGGACCCACACCAGGTAATCACAGCACCAGCACTGGTGAGCTCAGGAGAAAGGAAATAAAAAGCACTGATGAGAGAGAGAAAACCATCTGCTAATTAACTACAGTGCCTTCAGCAAGATCATCTTAAACTGCCGAGTGCTAACCAAGGCAGAAAACAAACACCCAATACGGAAAGACTCCAGAAAAGGGGCAGCAACAGACCATCACACAGACAAGAAAAAACATGATTGAAATCAACCATTGCCCTTGGATCCCATCCAAGATTCAAAGAAAAAAGTGGGTGTTGAAATCACAAGACAGGAGATACAGACTTTGATGAAGAGGATGAGAGGGACAGCAGGATCAAGCAGCTCTTCATGTTGTCACTTGCTAAATCCCCATTGAAACTCTGAAGTTCTGTTTGCAGCGGCCTCAGATTCTGCTCAGGTCCTGCCCCACAAAACAGCCAGGGGCAGGGTGAGGGGAGCCAAGCTGTGCCCACGCTGAGCAGCCTGGCTGCTGGTCTGGAACAGCCGTGCGCTTCGGACTTGGGCCTCCCTAGGAAAAGGTCACCATGATGAAGGCAAATCGTGGGATGCAGAAAAAGATTAATGAGGAATAATCATATTTATTCCTCCTTGGAAACTAAATTGTGGTAAAAATTCCAGATGCCTGCTGGGAGAGGGTTTCCTCACTTGCCCTTCATCTCACTGACTATTGAATAACTGATGATAGCATGAAAAGTGTTGAAACATTCCTAATTCCCTCATATCGAGCTGATGGGTTAGTGATGGTCAGCAGTGACAGGGGACACCTCTACAGGAATTGTCAAGTGACAGCACAGGCGAGCAGTAGTCCCTGACACCAACGACAGGAGCATTACACTCAAGCTGAGCGGCCCCCCGAGCGGCAAGAAGAGGTCGAGATGTGATGGGGAGACTCGGAAACCACTTAGGGATCACCACCGTCTTGCTTGCAGCTGGAGTCCTTGCCATCTTCCTTCTCACAGCAGTGATGGAGGTCACAGACGCAAGGAAAGGATGAAAACCACCACTAATGGTAACTAGAGACACGGAGAGAGGACAAGGGCGCAAATAAAAGGGGAAGAAGGAAGAATCTGTGGAGAAGAGAGAACTGATGCAGTTCCACCCCCCTCTGGGAAGGTCCACAGGAACCGCACTGACTTTGATGACGCCAGCTGAGGAGATTGCAGCAATTCATTTTGTAGAAAATTTGGCCCCCAGCGTTTTAAGGAGTAGATCAAAAGGAAGCTACAGAAAGGAGCATCTCTATCTGTTATTGTAGCCTCAGTCAGATTTTTATCTGACTCACTGATTGTGTTAGTCAGCTAAAGGCAGGGGAAGTTGAGTATAATCTTAACTGATATTAAGTCACAGGAGATGTGATTGCCTCCTCTAGCCTCAAAAATAGAGGAACACTTTTTTGATCAAGTTGCATAGCTTTTTCAAATCACTCTCTAAGCCTTCCATTGCACTCTTGGGCTTCCACCCTTATAAAGTCATCTATGATGTTCTCAGAAGCCAAGAAATTGTTCTTGGTATTCCGCAGAAGGGTAAGGGCCAATGTACAGTCATTTCAGCCAAGCACATGGTTCAGACCGTTCACGGGCAGACACTCAGGGCACTGCCTGGTTTGGTGAATCCAGCAGCATCCTCTGCCTTGCCCTGTGAGATTGGGAGTGAAGACATGCGGGTCAGGCCTGGCAGGACACAGCGAAGGGAGCTCCTTTGTGCTGAAGGAACGCAGTAGGATTTAATGCAGCACTTGTAGAGTTGGCCTGGTGATAGCAAGGAAAGAATCAGCCCTGGAGGCTTGTGATGGTCGAAAGGAACATGGCCAAAGTGAACCTTACTACTGAAATTACATGCAAGAATTTTTCTTCCAACCATTAAGGCTGCTGTGGACCGTTGTGCAGCTGCAGAAGTGAAGGACTCGGTAGCAAACAAAAGGTTAAAACACAAAAATAAGGTCCCAACCTACACATGAGGGTGGTTAAAAGGCAGTACTGTTACAAGCAAAGCCCATTGCTCTGGAACCATTTCCTGGCACAAATTGCCACGTGCCTGTCAGGGCTATGTCTCCAGCTGTTCACACTACCCCCATGACAACCCACCCAAAACACTCCACCAACACACTCACCGAACTCAGACTGTGTCCCTGGGTAGATTATTCTGAAAACGTAATCGGTGGCTTCGTCATCTTCCTTGTCGGAGGCAGACTCGGAGGAGCCCTGGGGACTTCGCTTCCTCAGCTTGGGAAACACCTTGCCCTGGTGAACAAAACCCGCTCAACACAAACCGCCCCGTGACCAACCACGCAGCCGGTGTGGTCACTGCCCCGTGCGCCGAGCTCCTGCCTAACAAGAGCCTTCGTCAGCCTGGGGGCTGTTTGCACGTCCCCTGTGCTGAGCAGCTTTGGGATTAAGTTTTCACTGACACAGTGAGTAGATCAGCCTGTTTGTGCACAGGGTGTGTGTAACAGAGGTCCATGAGAACCAAACCCGCTGCACCGCACAGCCAGCGCTCCCACACCACCGCACCCTCTGCCCAGAAGGGTCTGTTTAGCCGGTTGAGGCCATGAGTTAAACCAGGCTTCCACATTTCAAGCCCACCTTCCTTCTTAGTTTCGGGAGGGGCGACCGTTTAAAATGCAGCAGCCACTAACTAGGGGGCCGGTTAGCTCAGTCAGTTGAGCATGGCGCTAACAATGCCAAGGTCGCAGGTTCGATTCCCGTCCGTTCCCCATGTATTCCCTGATCTAGTCGAGAGGTGACGTCCCTGGCGGCAGGGAGGCTGGATTAAAATGATCTCTGAGGTCCCTTCCAGCCTAGGCCATTCTATGATTCTAACA
This sequence comes from Apaloderma vittatum, assembly GCF_000703405.1. Lineage (NCBI taxonomy): Eukaryota > Metazoa > Chordata > Aves > Trogoniformes > Trogonidae > Apaloderma > Apaloderma vittatum. The sequence continues at coordinate 9,300 of NW_009729390.1, read as the reverse complement.
CTGGGCAGAGGGTCCAACCCATCAGCTCTGCTTCAAGACAGGCCACAGGGGAACACTGGCAAGAACCCGCGGTGCCGTGGGCTCGGGAACAAGCCCAGTTTCAGGGTGCCCACCTTTCCCCGCTGCGACCAGAGGGGTGGATCCAGCTGCCCGTGGGGCAGGAGGCCGTTCTCCAGGCAGGACAGGAACTGCAGTAAGTGGCCTCCTCTGGGGAACCGCAGTGGGGGCCTCTGAATCCCATCCTGGCTCACCAAGACAACCGTTCCACCGCTGTCTACTGTTAGCAACAGTGACAGCAGAGAGAAGACACAGACATGAATGAGGGAAATACAACCAATCGAAAATACAGAGGGCAAACAAGAAAGCTCAGGGAAGTGTCTTTCTGGTATAGAAAATAAAGACTTTCCTCTTTATTTGGATTCTTATCTAAGTCTCCTACATGTCTAGGGCCCTGGAGAAGGCTTCCCTGGCAGATCACACCCTTGAAAACCAGAGAGCATTGCTCTGCAGGGAGCACTCCCCAGCCAAGCACCACAGCCAGGAGCTGGTTTCAAGGCTTTCCTAGAAGCATTTGCACAGTGACCACCCAGAGCTCTGGACATCTGCTTCGCAGCTCAATCAAAACGCTCCCACGTGGGCACTCCCCAAAGACCTAATGCAGCAAGTGTCAGGGTGGTAACACCCCCAGCAGCCCCCCACTCTGGCCTTACCTTGCTGGTGACAGTGCAAGTAGACGATCTCCTCCAGGCGAATAGTCATGGCATAGTCCCAGTACACGCTGGAACAGAGAAAGAGAGGGAAGTTGGGAGCTTCAGAGATGCAAGAGACTCTGCTTCTGCTCACATCAGCTCCAGATCCTGCCTCTGGCTTCCCTAGTGCCAGGGCAGGCACCAGAAAGGATGAGGTCCCAGCAGCAGTGCAACTGCCATGAAGGCAGCCTGAGGAAGTGACAACATCCCTCCAGAACTAGTAACTGCCCCTGCTGCCACAGCTCAACCAGGGCAAGTCCAGTCCCACCTGCCCTGGGGTGTTTCCCTACCCTCAAGTCATCCCCAGACACAGAAAACATGCCCATGGATCCTGGCAATTGCAGGGAACGGCATGGAGCCCTGCAGAGCTGAGCACTCTACCCTGGGCAGCCCAGAAAAGGATTCCCCTGCATTTCCTAACATCCTGCTTCTTTGCAACAAAATAATTTCCAGATTCTGAGCAGTACTATCTGTCACTTCACAAAAATAGCACTTGAAATAAAAGCTCAAAAAGACGGTCAACAACCATTGGGGTGCGTAAGAGTTGTTCCTTGTAGGTTCATACTTACTTTGTCATCTGGTTCCTCTCTTCCTTGGTCACGTCTTGACACTGGGAAGTTTTAGAGCTTAGGCTGATGCCCAAGTCAAGAACTCAGAAAAGTGGTGTAGAGGTGAAAATAGCATTATAGGGGAAGGGTACCAGGCATAACGGAATGGCCCAGGGGCCAAGAAGAGAGGAGAGATGAAAATAACACAGGTAAACAAACCCAAAAAACTACAATTAAGAACAAAAAAAAAAAAAGAGAACAAGTTTTGCTGAAGAAGATCTTTACCCTGGGTCAAAGAATCAGTATCCTAAACACTCCTGCCCTCCTGCAGCGCTTGCTGGTTCAAAGGGATTTTGTTTCGTTTTTCAGGCAAATTGGGACCTGGCACGATTCTGTAGTTTGTTAAGAGGACTGTGGCTGTTGAGAAATGCCAGCAGTTCATAAGGCAATCCCAGTAAAGGGCGTAACAATGCACTCTGCCAAGCAAACGAAGCAGATGTCAGCCCCCCCTGGGCAAACAAGCTCCAGGGACTCAGTTAAATCCACAGGACTCTGAATACCTGCACATGGGATTTGGGGCAGACTGCACCGTAACAGCACCACAAACTGGCACAGGCTGTGTGACCGAGGCGCCATTAGCTGGGACCTGCTCCTGTTCCCTCTCTCTGCAGATACTCTTCCCCAGTCTGTGAGCTCCTCACTTCTCCCAGATTAAAAGAACCACAATAAACCCGAAAGCAACGTGCAGCGCATAGAGAGAGCATTCTCCTGTGAAAATCCCCGAGGGCAATAAAGGAAAACACTTTGAATCTTTGTCTTGCTGAACACTTCCCAGCAGAGACGGGCAACAACACAACATCTCCCACCACCTCAGGCCTCTCTCCCAGTCCCTTCCCCTGCTACAGGCTCAGGCAGTCAGCGGGAGAACTCCCTGATGGCCTTGGACACCAGATTCAAACTCTCAATGTGGGGAACATTTGCCCCCCCCACTCTGCCCCACGCCCTGGGAGCACACTCAGAGCCAGTCACCTCTTCTCGTAGTCCAGATCCCCCACAGAGCCGTTCATCAGTTGGTTGGGCGTCCACTTCAGCGCCATGATGTCAGCAGTCTGGTGAAGGGACAGATATCCTGGGATTGCCTCCATGTCATCTCGCTTGAGAAGAGAAACACAGTCACAGAGTGAGCTGGTGAGAGCAGGCTAGAAGATGCCAGGAGCACAAAGCACCTCTTCAGACTGCCCGAGGCCAAGCCAGGCCCTGGAGCACAGTCCTGGGCCATAACACAGCGTCACCTGCTGCCCCTCAACCCATCCACTCAGCAACGGTGAGAAACCCTGCAAAATCTCCCAAGAGGACACGTCACCAGCTTGGAGAAGGGCGTAGAGCAGCTGCCCAGCTGAAGCAAACTTAACAGCTCCACTTAAGCAATGTGCACTTCATTTATTTGATTACAATAAGCAAGAGGGACAGCAGGAGGTGTTTTGTGGCCTCTGGTCAAGAGCCTGTTTCCAGTGGGAATCCAGCAAGCACAGTTCAGTCGCTGCCTTCCCAGACCAAAAACGCGCCAGTGCTTTGCTTCACCGAGGAGCAACTTGGGGCAGAATTACCTGGAGGGGAGCAGAGAAGTATTGTAAAGCCCAGGTGCCCCAGGAGGTACTTACTGGCTGCACCAGGACATTGTTCTTGCCATAGAGGAGCGTGGCTCGGGAATTCTGGTGCAGAGACTCCACATAGTCCCTAGCAGACAGCGACGGCCGGTCATCCATGCTGCCACTCGAATGCCTTTTCTGAATCTGGAAGAGATCCACATACAAACACGAAGTGAGTGCAGACACCTCCTGCTTTCAAGAAACTTCTCTTGAAAGCTCATTCCATACTCACTTACACACTTAAGAAAGTCACTACCAGAAATCTTTCTCTCTGTATTCTCTGAGAGGATTCCTGGCTCTGGCCAAGCTCCATTCTGTACTTAGGGAAGCCCCAGGAGTGTGCTTTGTTTGCAATATACCGAGCAGATTTCAGCTGCGTTTGTTTTTCCATTCATACATGACGCTCTGAAAGGGCACAGGCCCCATGAGGCAGTGCCGCGTCAGTTCAGCACGCCTGCAAGTCTCCATGGGCTGCATTCCCAGCATTTCTGGCTTGAAGACACCAAGTAACTGCACTTTTCTACCTTCAAACAGGCAGAGCCGCAAGACCCAGGGAGCACTGTGGAGGCTTTGCCCCTGCCAGCCCGGCCATCCCTGACTCACGCAGAGCGCCGGGCGCTTGGTGGGCGAGTCCTGGCGGCAGTGGGAGCTGTGGATCCGGTGCCTCTGAACCAGCTCATCTGCCGAGGGGTCTGTCCAGAAGTGGTCAGCGGTCTTCATCTTCGTGTACTCCAGTGCACAGGGCCCCACTGCACAGAAAAGAAAATCGTAAATGCAATGAAGTTGTCGTGTTGTTCTGATGAGTGCGGTCACCTCTGATCCCCAGCGCCTGCCATCTCGGAGCGTGGGTGGCAGGAGGGCAGGCAGCAGGCATCGGGCTCAGCACACACGGCTGCAACGTGTAACAGCAGCCAAGAATTCAGAGGGGTCAGCCAGCCCTGGCGCCGCAGCACCACGCAGCTTCCCACAGCCCAGGCTCAGCCCTGCTTTATGTCCCACACAAGGACTGAAGCCTGGGCAAGAAAAGGAAAACCCCAAGCTCAGCCTCGTAACTCTCAGCAGCTGCACATCAGGTTGTCCCTGGGAGCACTCCACAGGGTTACCTGGCCGGGGCTATCAGGTTTCTCAAGTTACTAGAAAACAACTGCATTTCACATCCCACATCACAGACTTGGGAACACAGGTTCGGAAAGCAAGCTGGCAGAGCAGGTTAAGAGGAAAGTGTTACCCAGTAAAGATGCAAGAATTGGCCCATCCACAGGATCCATCAGGAGAGCTTCTTTCTCGTAGTACTTACTAGAAGAAATAAAAGACAGCAGAATGTTGGAGCATTTCAACCTCTTGGAACTACAAAATGACAAAGAGAATGGTTTTAAATCACTGTAATGCACTTTTTCTCTGTCGCTCCTTGATGGTGAGAGGGCAGGAAGCCTTAACAGGCTGTTTCTGCCAGCCATGAAATTCCTGAGGAACAGACACCCTCTTGCAGCACACTGCAAGCATCACCACCCCATAACGCAACACCGCCAGGACTGAAGGTGATACCTGACCAGGACAGGACAGCACAGCACACAGCTTCCAGAAGACAAGGACAACACAGTCCCTGACAACCTAGCCATCAGCAGAGCACCCATCAGAACAACACCACAACTACATTGCATTTTAGGAACTGCGTGGCAGCCACCAGCAGCAGGGAATCAGCCAGAGTCCCTGTGCTGGGCACAGAGCAGCACAACTGGCCTGTCCCCACCAAGGAGTTCTCCATCCCACTTGGACATAGTTCAGCCACTGACACCTCCAGGACCCTCAGGAGTGGCAGGTGCTGGCAGTGAGTTGGGGTGGATGAACAGTCGGCCTCTGCCAACACTCACCTGCTGTTCTCCACCAAGTAGTGCACAATTTTATCCAAGACCTTTTCAAACAGGGCTGTGCGGATCCAGAGGTGCTTGATGGCTTGAGGTGACAGGTTGGGCAGCTTCGGCATCTTGCGCACATTTTCTGGGACGCCCTGGACTTGATTTCGTCTTTAGAGGCACAAAGCAAAAGACAACACCATCACTGGCTCATCACAGGGCACTTCAGGAGTCCAGGGCACCCGTGGCACCTCTTGGGGCACAAAGCCCCAGCGGTGTTGACTGTGGTGGCCAGGGATGCCCAAGGAACCACATGGGGACAGGGCTCTGGAGGCCGCTCACTTCATCTATTCCACCCCGACTCCAGAAGGTCCACATCTGCATTTGAAAATTCACTTCACTAAATCAGTTTCCCACTGTAAAGGGATCCCTCGAACACGCCTCTGCCTCAGCAGAGTTCTCCTACCCACACACCTTCTCCACTTGTGCCTGAGGACAGCAGGTCACAGGCAGAGCAGCTTGGCTTAGGGCAGTGTAAAGATTTCGACTCGCAGGTAGCTGCTCCATTCATTCCCTGGTTCCTGCCCAAGGATGAAGAAGCCACTCAAACAGCAGTTGAATTAGTGCAAGTTCAAGCCCTGTGCACTGAGGCAGACCCAATGTGGTTCCAGCTGGCTTAGTGCACTGGTCCATAAACTGTGACAGTTCACGAGCGCACACGCTCAGCTGCCCCTGGAGCATAAGACAAGGGGCAGAGGAAGTAGAAATTTTTCCATCCTTGCTTAAACCACAACTGCAACTCAGTCTCCTAGAAAAGCCACTTGCTCAATCAAGCTATTGAAAACCTGACAGGACTGTGCTCCACTGGAAGAGCACTTCCTCCTGCAGAGGCTCCAGTCGGACATCGCGGTCCACAGCCAAACCTCAGCTACACACCTGTGCCAAAACACAAGCGACCTGTGGGGTAACAGCAATGCCGGTGCCTTACGCGTTCTCAATGAGCTGCTCCAGGTCTTGGACCTTCTTGCAAAGCTCCTCTGCCGGAGGAAAGCTCTTTCCCACCTTCATAAAGAGAGCTGCTATCTTGTTGCTGCGCAGGAACCCCGCTGCCCTCCGCTTCAAGCCGTACAAGACGCAGGCTTCCACAGCAGCTGCAACAGAGCAAAGCTGTTACTGGAGAGGCAGAAGAATGCTGGAGCTCACGTCACAACAGCCGGCCTCCTGCTGCATCCACAGCAGAAATGTTTCCCAAGAGGGAACCACTGCCACGTTCTACTTCTGCCTCAGCAGACAGGAGATTAGGGAACCCAGATGTCTTTTGACCCAGGTGGCTTTACTGCCTGCAGAGTCATCAGTTCTGCAGACTATAGAGAGGTACAATTTTATTTTTGCAAAGAAGAAAAATTCAGGTCAGTGAAGTCCATTATAAGTTTGGCTAATCTGAACAAAACCACTAGCTCCATGCACGTGAACACGACCTGTGGGTATGCCGAGGTGTAAGTGCTCCAAAGGCGAGTTAACCTGTGCCTGCTAAAGTAGGTCCAGGGTCTCCTTGAAATCACCCGAGAGGGACTAGTGAAGTGGGATAACTCATCTCAGACTCACTTATCTGACCAATCAAAGGCCTAAAGAGACCTTAGTAGACCGGTGAAGAAACAAGAACATGCAGCTTTCAGACCACAGAGGTGACACCTCCATGCCACCAACAGTGAGGAGTCTGTGCTGAGGTGCTGAGCCAGCAGCCTGGGTGAGGATTTCTCGGAGCACCTCGCTCTTTCACGAAAAGAGAGCAGGAGAAAGGACTTGGACCTGTGCTGTGCTCATGGCCCTTTGTTCTGAAAACACCAGGAGCTGGCTCCGCTACACGATACCCTGAATGCAAACAAATCGATGCTAACGCTGGGAAATGCCAGCGTGCACAGAAGTCACGTCCAGCATCCAAGCCCGTGCCGGCACGATCGCCGGCAGTAGCATGGTGACTCTCTCAATGGAACAGCGACCAGCTCATGGCAGGACAGGAATTGCACGGATCAGGAGCTGCCAAGAGTCCGTCAGGTTGAGCCTGGGGGAGGAAACAGCTGATCTGTGGTTTAACAGCTTCGAGCTAAGAATCGCTGTACCCAGCCCAGCGACGCACTGGCCATGCTCCCCCAGCTAAACAGGTCTGAAACTATTTGAGGTGACCAGAAATGGGTCTGAAACCATGTGACCCCAGGCTTGGGGTCCCCCTGCAAGCTCAGCATGAGGGACCCTCTCCTTTCTCTTCAGTGTGCTCATCAGTGAAACCACCATCGTTAATCAATGGGCTAGATGGATGGACGGGATATAAAACTTCTCAGACAATCTATTTTAAGACAGAGAACAACCCCACCTGGCCTTCAGGAAAACGTTCTCACCAGACACATGACAACTAACAAGCAAGTGCACTGCATCTTCTCTCTAGGATAATTGTTTTACTATGCAGACAAACAGGGTGACATTCTCCCCGTGGGTTTCGGGCAGATTCTAGAGAAACCAAACAACTTCCGCAAGTTTTTCCTGAGGGATGGGTATGGCCAGAACAAGAGGTTTTGCTCCCCGTGCTAGGAGGGTCCAAGTGAGAAGGAGAGAGCTCAGCAGTGAGAGACAGGCACACCAAAGACTCCTCCAGCAGCAGAAGAAACAGGGTGATTTTTTCACAAAAAACCTCAGTCCTCACACAAATGTTTTCCTGAAAAAGCTAAGAGAACCTGGGGATAAACCACAAGGAACGCCAGCAGCTCGGTCTGGTTTCAGAGACCCTCCCAGCTTGGCGATGACTCAGTTGGCTCCTCACAGCTGGTACTCGGCAGTTAAGCCCCTGTGTGAGGCTTCGCCTACCTCTCTCCAGCAGGGTCTGTTGAAAGGCAGCATTATGAGGTGCTCCCCAAAACCCGGAAAGCCCCGGCCACTTGGCCTCTCCTGCCAGGCTCCCTGCCCGGGCACGCAGCAAGTGAGGAGCCAGCGACGACTCCACAGAAAGCCATGCACACGTAGGGCTCCACCGGCAACCTGCTCGCCCGAGTCCCCTGGGAGGGCTCGGGATGGATGTCTAGTGTCAAACACAGGCTTATTAAACAGGCTGATCAAAGAACTGGAAAATTACACAGACCCACGGTTCTGCAGGTTATCGATCTGGGTCTGACAAGAAGCTCTCTGGTGCGTCGGCATCACTTCTTCCCCAGAAACCCAACACTGCAGAGCTGGCTGTGCCAAGCCTGCCCTGCAGCAGCCCAGTAGATGCTGATTTGCCTCTCACTTGGAAAAGCATTTTTTCCTACAGCTCAACAACTCTATGAAGACGTTTAAAAAGACATTTCATGCAGACCCATCAGCTCCCAGGGCTGAGAAATGTTCTCATCACTTCTGCTCAGTGCCGTGCCTGAGCTCACCGCCGGGCCGGCAGGACGGGCGGCATCTGAAGTGCTGTGAGACCTGTCCTGTTGCTGACAGCAGAAAAGCAATACGCCCGGCCAGCCAAGGCCCCCCGCTCACCCAGTATCAGCCGTTCAGAGCTGCTGGCTGGACACCTAGTCTTTAAACAAAGTCCTGCACATGCCTTCCTGATGCCCAGACATGGTACAAATAGCACAGCCCATGCACAGACGGGTCTTCCTACCTGTTGCAGAGGATTATTTGCAGAGGATTATTTGCAGCTGCAAAATAAGACCAGACTGCTTCACGGCTTTGGGACCAAATATAAGATTCACCCCTCTCTTCCCCTGCCCCCGACATGCCTTCATTCACTTGCTCTGCGCTCCAAGGCTGAAATGCAAATGACAGACAGAAAAAACCTGCCCTGCCCGAGGCTGCCCATTTGAGTCATGCCCACCTGAGAGCGCCCGGACACAGAAAGCTCAGGCAGGTCTCTGCTGCCAACCTCCTGTGGCAGAGTCAACCCCAGCCAAGTTGACTCCATCCCTGGAAGGGCCCAAGTCCAGGCTGGATGGAGCCTGGAGCAACCTGATCTAGTGGGAGATGTCCCTGCCATAGCAGAGGGGTTGAAACTAGATGATCTTTGAGGTCCCTTCCAACTCAAATCATCCTATGATTCAAGTCAGGTCAGGAGCCAGCTGGAGTGGGATCACAAGCAGAAGAGCCACAGCTTTGTTTTTGGAAAATAAGGTTATGCTTTACACACAGCTGAACTAGAAATCACAGCAGCCACCACCAGCTCTTCCCCCAGTTTCTACTTTTTCGGGATTTCTCAATTATAATGCCATGCAGCAACTTATCAGGGCCCAGTTTTCTGTCAGCTAAACGTGGTAATAGGAGGCCAGCAAGCCAACAAGCCCAAAAAGCCCCTCTGTGCCTCACATCCACCCCTGTACACTGGGAACAAAAGCCACATGAGCAAGCCTGGGCAAGCACCGTGTGGAGGGGCTGCTGTGGCTCACAGCACCAAAGGGAGCAGCAGCCAGAGCTGCCTCCCTGCTCAGCTGCCCTGCAGCCCTCCCTGGAGACCCAGGACATGCTCGATGCA
>NW_009729389.1:0-2314 GCF_000703405.1 Apaloderma vittatum | reverse complement strand
CAATTCTGGAGGCAGAGCGTTGTCCGTCCCGCCCCCCGCCCCGCTCCCGGAGCTCCGCAGGGAGCAGAGCCCTGAGGGATTCTCCCCGCGGAGACTCCGTCCAGGGCACCCGCGGAGCAGATACTCGTCGCCGGTGGGAGAGGGTGCCGTGCCCTCCGCTCTCGGTATCCACCCGGGCCTGGCTCTTCCGGGGGCCTCCGAACCCCGCTCGGCCGGAGCCCCGCTCACAGCCGCGGGCTGAGGCCACCGGAGAGATGCTACCGCGCATTGCGGCGCAGCCGCCGAGAACGTGAACGAGCATCCCGATGCCGGAATTAAGCAGCGCGCTGCTCTGCGTCCGACGTGACCGAGCTGCACTCCGGGAATTACTTACCAAAAAAACCCCAACCAACAACCAAACCAAAACCAAACCAAAAAACCCCCCACAACCACACCAACAAATCAGCCCAAAACTTCCCCCCAAACACAACCCCAAACAAACAAATAATTAAAAATAAAGAAAACCCTCAAAACATCAACAAATAGAAAAATCCCAAGTCTAACAAATAAAAAACCCCTCCGTCAAATAGTTTCACTTAACATAAAGTTCGCAAATTTTGCACTAAACTCAGGTCTACATGTCAAAGGCGGAAAGAAATTGATCGGCAAATAAACTGAAGTAAAGGAAACGATGTAGTAATTAGTCACATTACGATGTAGCGATAAAGTGAAAATGAAGTCCCAGCGTTCTCTTTCTTTAACGTTTATACGAGTCTTTCGGAAGGAATAGGGTTTTGGTTTAGATCATTCTCAGATGCGGTTTTAAGTCCTGAATATCGAGGAAAGAAAGGATAAAGGCAAAGTGCAAGTAAGCGCTAACGAGGATATTCCTTGTTGAGGAAAAATAATGTGTTCCTCGCAAACCCTCATGGCTTATTTTCATTTCATGCGTACAGTTTCCTACCTTCTTTGATGGAGGGTTGATGGGGTAAATAGTCTAATCTTATTCAGTTCACCTCCTGTGGATTCCCAGTGACAGTCGTGACAGACGAAGTATTCTGCAAATCACAAGCGCCAGCCACCAAGAGAGACAAACGTCTTAATAAAAAGAGTTTTAGGGACTTAAAATTGCTCCATTTTAAAATCACAGAACATGCAAAATATAAACTTCTCTGTATCATTGCAGTTTTATAGGCTTTGCTTTCTAAGTTAGGGGGGAAAAAAATCTTGCTTAAAAAAGAAAATAAAAAGGCACCAGGATGGATCATAAGCAAATTGGAACACCCACCAGACCCGGAGACTTGAGATGGAACTGGTGTTTAACATTTCCATCTCCTGGTGTGTTTAAAAATAAAAAGTGACACCTGTCTGGATTTGAATTTGTTGGTTTTTTTTTTAAAAAAAAAGTTAATAACATTCACGCGTTCCTGTTTCGCCAGGTGATATGGGGGAAAAAATGTAGTAGTTAATTTACTCAGTGAAGACGATGCTTCACTGCATAAAGCTTAAATCAGAGGAACGAGTACTCCTCAATGCCCTTTCAGTTCTCTGAGCCGAAGAACGCTGGATTCAAACCGTGCTATAGAAATATTTGGAGGGTGGGAATATCGCGGTTTATTTTTTTTAAAGTGCTTCTTAACCAATTCGAAGCATAAAGAATGAATCTGAGCTTCAGACAGAGGAAATCGCACCCGCTACTGTGAACTAACACGAGCAAAGTAGGTGCATAATAGACAAGTCTAGGAGCTGCTAACCACTTCTGCACAATGGCATTAATAAGATTAACCTGGGCAATTAGCCGGTGCAGCAGAGATCAAGCCTAAATCTGGGGCCTTTCAAAAAAGCTCACTAATGGAAAGGATTACGTTAATTTCATTAATTCTCAATACACAGATCCGGGCTCCTTTCACTCCTTTGTGTAACCCCCACCTCGTCCTCACCAAAAAGGGGGAGAGAAAAAAAAAGAAAAAAAAAATCAAATCTGGTTTTGTTTGTCATCTGCATATTACCAGGAACTAAATCCAGGATGACGTCGCCTGGGTATAAAAAAGGGAAGAGGTTCAGATGGATTATACTCTGAGCAGCCCTCTGGGTTGAGATCAGTAAACAGGCGAGACTTGAGGGGGGAAAGTTCCAGGGGTGGATCCTGCGCACACGCACACACACACACACACACACACGCAGGCAGGCAGGCAGAGGCACCCACGCACACTCTGCCCGCAAGCTGCCCTCGGAAAAAGCTCCGCTCTTTTCGCTCCGATCCCTTTTTAAAATTTCTCCGAAAAGTTTCGATTTCGCGTCTCTCCAGCCTTTCCCCCTCCCTTCCTTCCCTCCT
>NW_009729388.1:3042-3495 GCF_000703405.1 Apaloderma vittatum | reverse complement strand
GAGAAGGTTCAAGCGAGGGAGGTGGAGAGAAGGAGCAAGCTGAACGTCGAGGAGCTGAACAGGATTGAGGATGAGGATGTTCTGGATAAGATGGTACCTCCTCTGCTGCTGGGCTCCTGGGGGAAGGCGAGAGGACCTGAGCTGGTAGCAGAGGAGTGGTCCTGACCTCCGCCTCCTCTTGCAGCTGGATCAGACAACGGACTTTGAGGAGCGGCGACTGATCCGAAACGCCATGCGGGAGTTACGCCAGCGCAAACGAGGTACTTGGGGACGGTGATCCCCGCAGGGGTCAAAGCTCAGGCAGCAGTGGTTCAGGTGGAGCTGGAGGGGTGCTGCAGCGAGGCCATGCAGCTCTGTTTAAGTCTTCTACCTCATGCTTGGCTGCGCGAGGCTGGGGACATCGTCCTTCCCACAAGCCGGTTCTGGACTGGCAACAGCCACCAGGGCCCCAGG
>NW_009729388.1:2400-2877 GCF_000703405.1 Apaloderma vittatum | reverse complement strand
GCCTCCGCACGCAGACCCGTCACCAAGACAGAGCGTCTCGTCCAGTCTAGTCCGGGCAGGGCTGGCGGGGCGCGGGGCTCGCTTGCCGACCCTTCAGGAGGCTGCACAGAGTCTTTCCCAGCACCACAGCTTCTCTCTGCTGGTCGTCGCTTCTCCTGGGTCTGGCTTGCCTGCGCTGGGAGTGGGATCGGGGTTCACAGCTGAGTTTCGCTGCATCTCCCCTGGCTCACCCAGAGTTTGCCTGGGAATTTTTAAGGTCTTTGCTTTGGTGACTTCCCAAAAAATCCTCTACCCCATCAGGGTGGCCAGGGCCTTGTCTGCATCTCAGGCCTAACTCCTCTGTCCTAAAACCTCCGAGAGTCGTAGAGGCATGCTTCAGCTCCGTGCTCCTTCCCGCTGGTGTCTTTGCTCTACTCAGTGGGCACGTGCCAGCTGTGCCCCCTCTGCCTGCCCCGGCCATGGCTCTGCCTCCCGGGA
>NW_009729388.1:1522-2329 GCF_000703405.1 Apaloderma vittatum | reverse complement strand
CCCAGCCGATTCCCCGTTGCCTTGTCTCCTGCAGGTGATGGCACCAAGACCTCCCGTACCACAACCATGGAGTCGAGCTATGTGAAGAGATCAGACAGTAAGGGCCTCTGCTGACCTTTCCTGTGACATCCTCTGAGCGTAACCCCAGCGGCATCACCGCCACTGAGCCGCCGCTGCTTGTGGTGCGGGCAGAGCCCCCAACCTGCCTGGTGTGGCTTCCCCTGGGTTCTCTCTCCCTCTCTCTGCAGATGGCAACAGCACATTCGTTCAAACAAAGTCGTCCTACAGCTCCTCTTCCAAGAAGACAGGCAGGTGAGTGGTGGTGTCTCCCTAGGGCCAGCCCCAAGCAGTTCCTCTCTGCCAGCACAAACCCTCCCTGCCCAGCTCGTGGTGCCCCCGTGCAGGATTGTCCTCAGAGCTTCCCGGTCCTTAGAGCACACACTGTGTCCTCTGCTCCTCAGGGGTCCTTCCCGGGGCATGGAGACGTGTCTGCTATCAGAGACCTTAAGCCATGCCTCTTCTGTCCCAGGGACATGGAGGTCTCCAAAGTGCCAGCGCTGGCAATGGGCCGAGGCAACCACATGCCCTTCCCTGGGCTGCTGGTGGCCCTCATAGTTTTGTCTGTGTCTCTCCCAGCATCTTCGACCGTGAAGACGAGAGTGCCTCCAGGCAGAGCAGCCTGGCTGCGCTGGAGCGACGCCAGGCTGAGAAGAAGAAGGAGCTGATGAAGGCTCAGAGCCTGCCCAAGACGTCGGCCTCACAGGCTCGCAAGGCCATGTTGGAGCAGCTGCAGAAACTGGGGGGGAG
>NW_009729388.1:0-494 GCF_000703405.1 Apaloderma vittatum | reverse complement strand
CGAGAAGGGGGCCGTGTGCCTGGCTCTTGGCGCTCCTGTTAATGGACTTTTTGCCTTAATTGGGAAACCAGTGCGTGGACTTGAGAGAGCCATCGATCTCTCCGGCCTGGAAGCCAGGTGGCCTCTCGTCCTTCCTCCTCCTCCTCCAGCTCTTGTGAGCCTCTTCTCCCGAGCTTCCTGCACCAGGGCTGTGCCGCGTGGTTCCAAGCGGAGCTGGGCAGGAAGGCTGGGCCTGCCCCCCCTCCTCCCGGCGGGGCTAGGCCGCTGCTCCGCTCTGGAACCCGCTCCCTGAGCACCTGGCGCGCCAGAACACCTCACTCCCCCTCCGCCTCTGTCTGTCCTTCCCTCTGGACCTCACGCCTCTCCACGCTGCTCACATGCCCTCCCCCTCCCTTGCTTGTGCCCCCCTCCAAATCTCACTGAATGGCCTCGGCGTGGCGGTGCCTGGAGCCCTCCTGCCCCTGCCTCAAGCACCTCCAGAGCATGCGAGAGCA
>NW_009729387.1:0-15286 GCF_000703405.1 Apaloderma vittatum | reverse complement strand
AGGTCCCGGGGTGATGGCGCGTTTCCTTAGGGCTGCTTTCCCCTCGTGGCCTTTTTTATCGTGACATTTCGTAGTGTCTTCAGCTGGAGGCCGCACGCCTTTCGGAACCCACCTTAGGTCTCTCTGGTAACGATTAACAGTCTCCAGAACTCAGTTTTTTATAACAGGATTTTATACAGCATATGAAGCACGTTAGTCTATGGGATCTGTATAAGCCGTATTTATTTCTAATGTAAATGTATGGATTTCTTCATCACTTGAGAGAGAAGGAAGCGTCTCCTTTTATTTCTCCCCTTCCAGGTAAACATTAGCATCAAAGCAGTTTAGTTCTTGGAAATCCAAGCAATCAAAACAAAATACCGTTGGCTACCTTCTACCCAAAGGCTTTGGAATTTGCCTTTGTATTTATATAAATTTCACTTACTACTGTAGAAGTTTCACATTACATTTTACTTATTTTTTATTATTTTTTAAGATCAGCTGTACTTATTCTTTCCACTGTACTGTTTTCAGAGGCTAGCTTTTCTGAAGCGAATGTTTAAAATTGTTTCTTGCAAGACTGGTGAAGAAGCAGCTAAGACTAAATGGTAAAGTTGGTGGCTAACGAAAGAGTTTCTGGGCATGGATGTCATCGATTGCTCAAGGGGTGTGACAGAGAACACTCAGCTTTTGTAAGCACTGGTTTTTGTGACCCTAAAAATTAGTCTCACTTCTCAAAATTGGAAGTATAACCGTGTCTGCACATGTTTCAACCTGGAGAGGAGTCTCGGTGGTTTGGTTGGTGTTTCACTCTGGGAATCAGTTTTAGCAGTACTGCTGGGTGCTAAGTCACGGCATGCCACTGGACAGATCTGAGTCTAATGAAATCGCTGATCCTCTGACCCATTGATCCGCATCAAACTGACACATACTTTTGTTTCATTACGCACTCTTGTCCTGTGTCTACTCAAAGGAAGCACTGGCATGATAATTATATTCTAAACCGCTAGTCACTGTTTAATGCTATGTTAGGAACTCCTGAATTTACACTGGCAAATAACAGGCATCCTGAGGCACCTCCGTGTTTTGGCTGCTGCTCTGCATGCCCTACACATTTCCATTCAGTGCTAATAAATATAATGAAGTGCTGCATGGTGGCAATATCCAGGCAGCCTTTATCTTGCTTTTGCTAGATCTACTATTGCTATTCTGTTGCTGCATTATGTGCTTCCACTGACCAAAAGATGATTTATAGACTTGAATGATTTGCTGGAGCATGTGCAGCTCTTCTTTCCAATGTAACGTTCCCCATTTTATCACTGTCTTTCTGAGCTATTACAAACATTTACTGAAAGTCATGGGTGTAAGAAAAGAATGTGGTGTGCTGCATTATAATTTATAAGTTTAATTTGTAAAACCCGAGATGAGGTTCTGAAATCCTTAAAACATTTTTACGCCTGAAAAGAGACTTTCATCATCCTTGCAGCTTCATTTCTGCCACATTGTGAACTGATGCCTGCTGACCGTTAGAGCTATGATGCCTTTCATATACACTCTAATTTACAGTAACTGGATTTTTGAACGGAAGAAGCTTGCATATCTATTACACAGACCAGTAAGGTCATTTTTGAGAGGCGCAAAAGGTTTTGGAAAGCACACAAAGAAAAATTGTCTTACCCGTAGTTCCTTGCTTAAGATAGTGCCTAGTAAAGGCACTAGGAGGAGAAAAACAAACATTTTTTTTTCTCTAGAAATACTGTAAATATTGAAAACCTTGAAAAAACTAATACCTGTAAAGCTTTGTAGCATTCAGTAACTTATTTCTCACACTGACGTATATTTTTGTATTATTAATACTCTGCCTTTACTAGAAACTACCTTAGATATTAAAAGGGCACTGAGGTATAACAGCTCATCAAGCAGTACTTAAAGACTCATCAAGCAGTGAGCAATTCCCTCACTACGATACCGAAAGGAAACGTGTAGGATGTTCTGTACTCTGTGACCATTAAAATTAAAATGATACTCAGCTACATCCCTTTCCAATCCAGTTCACAAACCTTCATTCCACAAAAAGTGAAACCCATCAAGATGAGAAGAAAAAAATCTGTAACAGTTAACAAGACCAGATCATACTTCCAGCATACACATGTTAACTTGTGGATCTGAATAAGACAGAAGGACAAGCGTCCATGAGAACCACTGAGCAGTGAACAAAAAGCAAAGTCTGCCCCGTTAGTTGATGTTATGCACCAGCTCTTTGCTGAAAAGATCAGTCCTTCTGGGTGTATTTCTGTTCCTCGTCTGCCAGGCAGCGAATCCTTTTCATTATCTCTGGCATTCGAGAGCCTTCAATTATTCCTCTTGAGTGCAATCTTGCAACACACCTATGCTTCCAGTGACATCCAGAGCAGACTGACAAGACGTACTTTGCAGAGACGATTCTTAAATTCAGCTTGAAGTTCAAGGAGGCAGCCACCTACTTGCTGAGTAAGATGAATAAACACCCAAAAACTTGGCTGGTTCCTTAAGTTCCTGTCCAGTTTGCAACAGAACTCGTGGCTCTGCTTTTCATCTTCACAGTTCAGAGAAGTTCAAGGCATGCTGTACTCCTCTGTAGAAACCAGTATGGGCTGCCTCTCTTCTCTCACCTTTAGGACAAGATCCAGTGCTTCAGATCACTTTTTTTTTTCCTTCTTAAATAGAGTGAATAGACCGAGACCTAGCATGTTGCACAGATCATCCATGAACCTACTTTAAAAATCTGGGCCTTCTAACCAGTGTTACACAATTCTCTATATATGCTTTACATATGTATTAATACTTACAAGAGTATGTGCTGTAGCAATTATTTGTATTTTACTAAGAATATTTGTATTGCGTCCTCTAAAATTTTAAAGTTTGTCTTGCCTAAGCGAAACATTGACATTTGGTGTGATGTCTGTTAGCTTGACTGAGAATTAGTTAAAAGATCTTTTGGACAAGACTGCTAGCTTTTTAGTAAGTTGCTTGCTCTGTGGCTCATAAACATTAAAATTTTACATGTTTCAGATTGGGCATAATTGTTGATTTTGTTTACAAAAATTGTTTGCTTTTTTCCCCTGAAAAAAGATCAGCGGTTTAGCTGATCAGACAGTTTTGTGCAATTTGTAAATAACCACTTAACTGTTAGAGAAGTAGGCAATCTAAATAAATCAACACAGATGCCAACATTAGAAAGATAATAGGGATTTTTTTACTAAAAGAAGAAAAACCAGTTTTGCCTATACTTAAATGTCTTATGAAAATATATTTCCCGCACACTGGAGATAATTTAATGGGTGATTAGCTTTTTCAGTGCCTGGGCTTTCAGGAATGTATACACATACCTACATTTGATAGGACTATTCAGGTAGTTAAAATTAAACATGTTATTCCCCATGTGTTGCCTGATCTAGCTGAGAGGCGTCCCTGCCCATGACAGGGAGGTTGGATTAAAAGATCTCTGAGGTCCCTTCCAGCCTGGGCCGTTCTATGATTCTGTGATTACCCCTTTTTTTCCTTAGTAACAGTGGTTAGCCAATATTTGGAAATTGGTGGGCTATTTCTCAGACACATGATAGTCCAGTGGTTTTTGATCCTGACCTATTTGTATGCAGAGAATATAAACAAATCTCCTGTCCTTGAACAAATAAGTTGTGAAACGTGTGACCAGACTGGGCTGCTCTCTCCTAGGGCCAAGCCTGTGCCTGGGCAGGCTCTGTGACCCCAACGTGGCACTTGCGCTCACACGAAGCAAAGGTGCTTCAGTGCCCCCTCATGTCGTGGTGAACTGTGTAGAACTTGGACTCACTCATATAAAAAGGGGATCCAAGCGCAAAGCTTCAATGTCTGTTGGAAGATTTCCCATGAGCTTTGGAGTAACTGGAGCTGAAGCTGAGCCCTGTCCTTGCTTTCTTATATTACCTTTCACATTTCATCCCGAATCCTCTGCTGTCATGATCCTAAACACCTCTGACTGTTGTGGTCTTGCCTGCTTTTTGTCTGGGTCCTTTTTTTCTGGATCCTTTCTTTCCCATTTTTCTCTGCTGAGGTGCCAAATTTTTAAACTTTGTGTTGAAGACACTGGCATGTCCCATTATAATGGTGCAAGCAACCCCTCAGGTGTCATAACCCTGCTTTGATTTCTGACCTTGTCCTTTCCTTGTTCTGAGTCTGATGTCTTTCCCAAACTCATCTGATGATAGACTCCAGCTGTCTCATCCAGAGCCTTGTTCAGGCTGAGCAGCAAGTTCTGTCACCCTCTGCCCTGTTTACATATTCCCAGTGTCTTCTTGCTGTCTCCTTGATTTTCTGATGTCCTTGTTTCTTCCTGGCACACAACACACAGCCCCAGCAAAGGAGCACATTTGTATTCACACCTCATTGTACAGATCTCAGCTTAGAGGACTGAGCACCTTTTTCAGCCTTGTCATGCTGCTCCACAATTTGGAAGGCAGTTTCTATTCTTTGCCATTACTAAGTTAGCAAGCATTAAAGTATTTCTTCACTTACCCTGAATAGAAAATGGATTTTATCCAAACAAGGGTAGATCATAACTATACCAAGAACTGCCCACAGATTATAAATATATCTAGCTTACAAAATTCCAGATGCATTAGTCTTTGTAAATGTCCTTAATAATTACAGAAATAAAATGGCTGGCCTCTGTGCTTGGTGTGTTTTATTTGTTGCTCATAATAATAGTTAGAAGGTAAAGATTGTTATAGGTAAATTTCTTCAGTTCCTAGCTGAACCACTCTCTTAAAAACAAGCGAAGTTTAAGTGAGAAGGGGAACTCTCTGAGAAACATCCTGTCATTAAACCAGACCAGATTGTGTTGTGTTGGGTGGACAATTGCATCTGGTTTTGTCACGCGCTTATTACAATTAGCTGCATTAGCAGATAATACGTGATTCTGAATGAAGGAGTGAGCCTGAAATTACACAAATCTTTCTCACTATAATGATTCATCAGGCAGGATTTGTTTCAACTTTCTGCTTTATCTTAATCCCACGCTCCGTAGTGATGACAGAGTTGTGATGGAGAACAGGCAGAAGTTGCTGCTGGGAGCCTCTGTCGATAAGCTTGATGCTGGCAGCTTGGTCCTCGTGGTGATTCATTGACGATCAAGTGCAATGAACGGTTTCCTGGGAGTATCTGAGCAAGTCATACTCTGGGGGACAGAACAATTGCGTGACAGTATTATTCCTTCCTATAATTTCTTATTTCTTGTTCTGAAATGTCAATACCTGGTAGTTTTTCTTGCCTGAGATCCCATGGCTTAGTACCGGGGCAGTATTAACCATGATGTCCATCAAAAGAGAGCTTTTCCCACACAGCCGCGAGGAAAGGTTATCATTGACTTGATCTTGGCTTTTCCAACTGGGGTAGATGAGCTGTGCTGCAGATGTTTCTGTTGTCTTGGTCAACTTACAGATTCCCTTGTCATGGCAGCTCCACTGTTAAACAGATAATTACACAGACACAGGACAGTTTTGGAATAATATGTATTTCTTATTGATTGACTTCCATGACTGCAGAAGGCCATTAGTGAAATAAAAAATGACATGTAACTCCTAGGCAGGTGGCAATGGAAGCGAGAGGCTTAGCCCCCCTCAGCTTTTATGAGGTTTTGCAAATGCAGGGTGCGCTGCCTGCTCACAGCAATCACTGCCAGGCCGCATAGCTCCTCTTTCAAGTTAAGGTAGGGCTGCAGGCACCCTGCTATTATCAGTTTCTACTTGGTGATAGCCTCGTCAGCTCTCTTTTGGTATTCACGTATTATCACTAGTTTCTGAAAATGACCAGTTCCATTTACATTTCATAATCTGTTGAAAGGAAAAACGTTTGTGACTGAGTAAGAGAAGGAAGGAGCTGTCAACCCTGTTTTGTGATTACTGCCCACAAATGTTCTCACATTTTGCTTTTAAAAAAGCGTTCTGACAAAAATATTAGCACTAATAGTACAGTATGCATATGTTCTCAGAGTATAAATAGTGCAACTTCATCTCATGAGACAGCTCATGGCTCTATCCAATGACTTTAATGAGGTTTGAGGATGCTCAGCACCTCACAGCAGGCACTCAGCACGCAGGAGGAAGGCAACACACTAAACTCGTAGTCACATGAGGTACAAAGCACCATCAGCGCTTGCCCAAGCTAATGGGAGTCATGGAGCCTTGGCGCCTGCAGCAGCAGGACCTTCCTTCTCCAATGAAATGTCAGAAAATGTTTCTCTATCACACTGTACTAGCATCCTCCAGCAGATGCATCCTGCAAACGGCAATCTGCATCGGCATCCTGATTTCACACGAGAAGTGAAACTCGTTGGCCCTAACTTAGGTGACTGCATTACCCTCTGCTCCCTGTTCAGGAAGTAGAGAGAAATATCTCCAGAGAACAGCTCTTCACTCAAATGTAGGTGCCAAAAATTAGGTGGGATGGATCCCACCGGAGGTGTCTGCTGTCTTTTATTCACTCTTTGCAAGGTTTCTTTTTATCACATGAAGTCTTACAGGGGGATTCGTATCAGTCAGGTCGACAGAAAAAAGCCCGTATCATTTACAAACCACGAAGGAAAGACTTGTCTACTCTCACTTAAAGACTGGATTTGTAAAGTTAATACTCATTTACAAATGCATATACCATCAAGGTGATGTGCTCAAGATTATCAAACGGATGCTCTTTCAGAAATTGCAGTGTTTTGCAATTTTGACACTACAGGATGGAGACTGACAGTACTAATGCATTAAGTTGAGAGGCATTGGTAGGCTTCTAACAAATCTGAGTGGCCAAAATCATTTCAGAGAAAGTCAGAAATGGAAATTAACAGGGAACATCTTTTACATTCAAAAAATCCCATTAGTAATTAATCTATTTTAAATACTCCACTCTAATTTTTTGTGTCCTCTGCTGCTTTTCATTCTTTAATTTTTAATTGTTTGCCGCAATTATCTCTCAGCAAAAGAAATTCAGGAAATGTTGCTGAAAAGAGGCCCACATTTAATCTTTTTAATTTCTTTTGCATGTACTGAATAACCTTGTAGAGGTCACACTTACTCGCTGTACTGCATGAACGCCCAGTTTCTGAAAGCTTTCCCGCAGTGTGTTGCACCCTGAAGAGAAAACTGTCCTTGCTCACTGAATACCACCTATTCTGTAGGAGCAAAAATATTTCGGGGTTTGGAGGCTTAGGTATTTCTTGTGCTGAAGATTATTACAGAATTATGCAGTACAGCATAAAATCTTACATATTTAAGATTTTTAATAGATACTGAATATATGCACGCATAGATATGATCTTTAGCACAGAGGTGTATCATATATATGTATATATATAATATATATACATAAGTGTATATATAAATGTGTTTATAATATTTAAGCATGCACATACAGAAATATTCCAGGTTATAGCTGAGAGCTGGAGAGAGTCTCTCTCTCTTCCCCTCTTCCCTGCACAAAGTCGGAAATTTTATCTCAAGTTCCTGCAGTCTTTTTCCTGGAACAAAGGAATTCAGGACTATAATAAAATTCACCTGTGCATAACCTTTGAAACTCTTATTCCACCAAGTCACACTGCTAGAATTACATAAGGGGAAAAAGCCTGCTCTATTTCTGTGCATAAGACAGAGGAACCACGATCTCTGCCCTAAATCTTTTCTGCACACAATATAGCTACTAGAGAATATGCAGGTAAGTGAAACTAATAAAATAGCAGTAGCATTCTTTGTTACAGAATTCATTTATTACACACATTTATTTGTGTAAGCCTCTTCAAATTAGACACATTATGTATTTTTTTCTTGAGGAATACAACCATGCAACTTAAGTCATTACTCTCAACTAAAACTCCAGAAAATCTTAAACTCACCTGTGAAGTTTAAAAACAGGCAAGGATTTATCAGTTGGAAAATTTCTATCTGTTTACTGCTATTTGTAAAATCCTGACACATACATTTTTGTATTTGAGTGTTCAGCCTATGTATCACAAATTGTCAAAGCTATAGCTAAATATGACAATTATTGTCTTATTTGTCAGTGGCATATACATAAGAGAAAATCACAGTACTTGAGTCCTCAATTTTTCCCTGCAGGCTTTTCCAAGTAAGGCTGGATTCATACAGTTTGTTGACTAGAATACAAGGAAGGACAATCGTCCATTCTCTAGCAAGCTGTGTTTTGGACAATTGCCAAAACCTTACAAACATATTTGCATATTTGTTATATAGTTGTTTTATGTTCTGCAAGTACAATACCATTAACATTTTAGAGTACCAGCAATTCTTGTCATAATAAAAGAATCTATGAAAAAACTACTTCATGATGATGATTCGAACCCATTTTGTATTCAAAGGTGGTCGTGTGGACTGGTCAGTGATGACAGAGCGTTTGGTAGTCTTGAATCAAAAGGTTTTTTCAGTATTGTATCCTATATTAAAATTGTCGTGCTCTTATACTTCTGTGTCTCTACCCATGGCTGATTTCTGGCAGGTTGTATTACAGGGCTAAATATTGTCAGCGCTGCAGAAACAGAATGATGAAGCATTGTTTCTTGTTGGATAATAAAGAATGGGAAATCCTTATTATCAGTCCATGGAAAAATAATTTCCTTTAGAACCCCATCAGAACCCCAGTGCCAATAAAATTGTCTGAACAAGAATTATTTTTGCCAACGTGCTGGGATTCAGAAAGCAGAAAAGTGTGGGTTTTTACCAGAAACTGAGGACTGGTATCAAGTTTAGCATCTTAGTCCTTCCTGATATTATTGACTGGTGGCTACCTCTGATTAATATCGATAAAGTGATCAACAAGAGTCCCTGTAAAAATATCCAGAACGTCAGGTCTGCCTGTGACTCCTCAGACAATGACTGAACAGAATAGTTCAAATACGATTATCTTTGACAATCTTTAGGTCCAGTGAATTTTCTTTTTTCCTGTTGTTCTATCTAGACCCAAACTTCCCCAATAGATTTTTTTTTGCCATTTTCTCTATTGCCGTTTACCTTCTTACTGAGCTCACCTAGCATCACATTAAGTTTAAATCGTCAACCTGTCCCTGCTCAGTTAGGGAACAGCTGTTGTATTTTCACCCAGATCCTGAAGAAGACTAAAAAGCAACTTATCAGAATTTGACTGCATGCAGGGCATGAATATCTTACAGCCATCCTGTGGAGCTTTGGGCCAGTGCTTTGTCCACTGATGCAGGTTATCAGCAGTTATATGTAGTTTTTAATATTAGGCTAAAAAGCTGAAATACAAAACCACCTCTAAATCTCAGCTGTGGGCATCTAGACAGTGAAGAGTTACACAGTTGTTTCTTCAGTATGGAGTGCTGTAGTGTTTTACACCAAATCCTTTCAAATTAAGCACTCAAATCTACAGTTCCACTTTTTTCTGTCTGACCTCAAGGAAATACAGCAACTTTAGATCAGATCGTTTTTACTCTGGTTTCACAATGTGATTCACGCAGAGCTTGCCTGAGAGCAGGTGCGATTCCTCATGCTGCTCGTTCTTCACCTTCCGGATTTCTTTCCCTAACAGAGGGCACCTTCCAGATCCAGGGGCCACAGGGTCTCTGGGGCTGGGAGTGCAAGAACTGCCAGGGAGAGCAGTGGAAGGGGCAGCAGGGCTGTGGCAGAATTACATTCTGCCACCTTGCTGGGGCAAGGACTGACAGCCCCAGGGGGCTGTGGTGGGGGTTTGGTCAGCCTGGGGTGAGCCCCAGGGGAGGGCAGGCAGGGCAAGTAGTGCCCCAAGAACCCTAAAAAAAAAAAAAAAATATCTAATAGGGCTTCCAGATACCTGCATTGTCAGCACTAACTTCAAGGAACCTATCTCCACATGGGTTAAATTTCTCCTCATTGAGAAGTACCATTTTGTTCCAGATGGCCTCTGTCACCACCATGACACTAAGAGCAGAAATAGTGACAGAATGGCACAATAGCCGTCTCCCTCCCCAGCAGCAAAGGCAGTGCCATTCTCTAGGACATGTAGGTCTCTTTGATGTAAGAATTTGGAGGTTGGAATTTGGAACGGGTGTAGTTCAGATATACCTATATCCCGGGCCACTGGAAGATCTATTTGCCCTGAAGGAAAGCCACTTATTGAAAGGAGCCCTAACCTGCTTCCATCTAAACAGGGATGTTTTGCTATTACATTTTAATTTGTCTCAAGTTTGGTCAAGGACTCCCTTACACATATTGCCTGATACGTTGCTTATTTTATTTTTACAGGGGATATCTTACCTTTTTTTTTTTTTAGTTAGAAGTGTGAATACAAACAGGAGAACAGGTCTGACAAAACCTCAAGCATTTACAATCCTAAAGATTAGTTTTCTGACACTAAAACGGGCCGCAATTGTTGGTGCTTCTAATTTTCTGGTAGAACCTATCACAATCAGAATTACTGCCTAGAACTGTAAAATTATATGGTGTACTCCCATAAAGAAACAATAACAAAGATTACTTCCAAGCAGATAATTCTTTTAATTATTATTATTCTGAATGCGTACAGACAAATATGACATCCCCTTAAAGTAAAAAAATACTCAAAAATACTTCTCAAACAAACATTTTGTAATATTTTATTACCAACAAGGTTCCATCGGTTAAATGGTTGAGGAAAGACAGCATCAGGTAGATTTTATTCTCATATAGTAAATCAACCTCTAAAGTCAAGAAGACACAAAATCTCAGCTCAGTAATTGAACAAATAATTAAAAAAATTGTCAATATGTTACATTTTAGTAGCTTCTGGGCAAATCAATTACGTATAATTGAGATATCCTGTAATCTTCTACTTCTTAAGATTTTTTCACACAGGTAAATAGAAGGGAAAATGCCTGGAAACATACAGATCATGAAGATTCCCAAGACACAAGATGCCAGTCCCTGTTCTCAAAACAGTATTTGAATAGAGTATAAATGAACCAAATAAGTCTGTTGTTTTGCCAAATTAGGCAATAAATGCTGATGTCTTGGACCATAGAAACAGTACATTTATTTTCACATTTGCGTAATAGCAAGCATTTATATGGGTACATGTCATTAGGGCTAAGCGAATGGTCTGTAGCCAGACAGAAACAGGAGAGCTACCCATTCAGAATTCAAGGGCTTAGGCTGTATTACTCAAGATAGAATTTCACAAATATTTCTGAATATTTTATGATCTTTAGGAATGAACACAAGTTCATCTATCTGTTAGTTACATAACACTTTCACTCTTACCAAAATAGAAAGTACAAAAACTTCAGCTCTGCAAAAGGTAGAGCTGCCCACAGTGTTCCAGTTTATGGGTTCACCGCTCCAACGCAATGAGCACTTTGGTCCCAGTCCAGTAAGCTCCTCAAATATCTGCTTAACTGCGTGCACGTGATTAACTCCGCTATGCTAAACTGCTACTATAGCTAAATAGAAGAGTCACAAGGTCTTGATATCATAGATGACATCTCTTCTTCACTATCTCTACAAAGCATTGGCACTACACTTCCCTAACTCACCGGTGTTTCATACACCATCGTTCATAGGAGTCAGTCTATAATGTGCTATATTCATGTGTGAGAGGACTACAAAATGGGTAAACAGATTTTTTTTTTTTTCCTCTCTTAGCAGTTTTTTCCAGGAGATGCTTCCAAGGAGCTTGAAGGGTTGTTAGAATTTGGAGCAGGGGCTAAAGGAGCTACAGCTCCCCTCCCTCCCACTAGGTGTATGTATATATAAAATGTAACGCATGCCAGGCATCACCCAACAGGGAGACACGGCCTCTCCTTCCCCACCTCTTTACTGACCTTTGCAAAAAGGGCAAATGCAGAGCTTGTCTCTTATCCCTATCTGAGCCAGCCAGAACTCCTGCCCATGGCAGTACATTTCCTTTTCTCTCTCCCCACGCCTTTGCAAAAAGGGCAAATGCAGAGCTTGTCCCTTATCCCTATCTGAGCCAGCCAGAACTCTTGCCCATGGTAGTACATTTCCTTTTCTCTCTCCTCACATCATTCGACATCCTAACATCAGAAACAGTTTGAAATCCATGTCAGGTCTGGCCTTTAATGACACCCAAGTAGTTATCACATGAATTGTCCTCATGATGCACGTTATTACTAATCCTTCAACATTTTGCCCGTCTCCTGATCAGTGTGGGCTAGTGCATTATCCCATCTTCCGCGAGCATCATGAAGCTGCTCCCTTCAATCAGCATTGTTGCAGTCTCTGTTATTTGCTTTCTTGCTATCTATCCATCCATGTATAATATGACACATTTCCTACTCTAATCTCAGAATGAAAACATCAAGAGCTTTAAAAACTTCATACATCTCCGGAACACCGTAGGTTACTTTTTACCTAAAACAATGTTCAGATGGCTGTCACAAAGAAAGTTAAAGTGAAATGTCAAAAGCTGTAAGGATGAAAAGCCGCACATGGTAGATAGAGGATTCAGTGCACGGTAACTCCCTCTTAATAAACAAGCAAAGATCTATTGGAAGGAAATTTTCCCTGCATTTGAAATTTAACTGCCAACCATCCACATCCTACACATAACTGTCAGAAAGGATGTCTAAATCTGTCCTCATTTATAACATGTGTTGTGACAGGATTTGACAGTCTCTGAAAGGGCTATAATTGCCACCTAAACATCCAGCATTTTGTCAACTGCGATCATGTTTAGGGAAAGCATTTATTTCACTGAAAAAAAAAAAAACCCTAGCATTTTTTCTTCTGAATGAGATGACAGATTTTTTTTTTCTTTTCTCATTAGAGGTTGCAAGTCAATTTTAAGGATTTTTTGTTTTTTTCCTTTTTTCTTTTCAGTATTTTTCAAGTGACAGAAGTTGGAACTTTTCAAATGAAAAGAAAAATTATTAGCTTGAGGGACCCAACAGCAATTTAACAGAAACACCATAAGAAAGTCTAGCAAGATACTGACACCACTGAAAATTTCTGAATGCCAAGCTGGTTTTGATAGGCACTCTACATCACCACAGGAACCAAGGTGAAGAAGAGGGAAGAATATCCCAGTATTTGCCATTTTGTTACTCTGAATAAATGTTATATAGTTTTAGTCTGGTGCTTACAGTCTTCCTAATGCAAGCATAAACATTGCTGCAGGATGGAGATGGGAGCTGTTGGTGATGTGCTCTCATCCCTTGATGGGGGCTGTTTTGGAAGAGGGAAATAAGACCTATCTCCCGGGCGTTAACAGTCTGTATAGTTGGGACTGCAACTAAGGCATAACCCATTAACGCCCCCAATCGCTCAGAAGTGCACGCATTCTTACCAGGCCTAAGAGTTGGTTTCTTAATTGCTTTCTTGAAGTACTAAGCACTAAAAGTCACAGCTACTAGAGCAAACGCTCCCCAGCAGTATTGCTTTAATTTAGTCTGGCAGCATTCATGGTTCTTCTGTGTTTGTTGACCGAAACCCAGTCAGCAATCAAATCTTATTCACAGGAACGTTCACAAAATTAAACAAAAAATCTGTGCTTTGCACTGGTACTAGAACTGGTACTTTTTCACGTGTGATGGATGCAGCAGGGACGGAAGCAGAACTGCATGCAAAGAATAGGCATCTCCATATCCAGATCTTGTTCTTGCCTGGCCTACCCTTGCCAGGGGTATTTTTGGCGAGAACTGTTTGCTACCTGGCATGTCTGTACGGTGCTGCCAGAAAGAACATGGTAAACTCTTCCTCTGTTGGCTACAGGGGTCAGTAAGTGTATTGAATGTTTCCTGCCATCTGGAGTTTGACTTGGAAATGGACTGGGAAAGTCAGAAGAAAAAGAAGTGTTATACAAGGGAGAGCACAAGTTTGCAGTAAGTAACTTTCTTCACGTGTTCACTCCTCATTACAAGACTTCTATAAACGACACTCTTTATTTAACTGCCAGTTAAGGCTCTAGCACTCAAATCACAATCATTATTGATTCCTTCTCACACGGTTGTCCATAATGGGTGTCCAGAGTGACACCACACTACAAACGTGGATGTTTGATAGGACTGCCACACTGTGCACTCTGTCCAAAGCTCAGTTTCAGTTCAGAGTCACAAAACAATAGTCTGACACTCACCAGACAGCCAGTTTAGAAACAAGAAGAAAGTCTCACAAACTCACAACTGCTGTTAGTCAACTGTATTTCCTTAAATATAACTTAAAAGGACAGTCTAACATGCCTGAATGTTACATGACATTCAATAAGACACCAAAAGATGCTTAAAGGAATGGAACTAATTAATCTACCAGCCTTTACATGTTCACATTGAGATACTGGCAGCCAGTGCATTTTGGTACGAGTATCCTTGAACAGTGGAATACTTATTTCAGGAAGGAAGTAAATAAATAGGTCATAGGCTTAAATTAGTTATTTGAGCATACAAAATTACTACTACTGGTCCATTCAGATTTGTTTAAAGTGAGAATCTGCCCATAAATCAGACTCAGTTTGGAAGGACTAATCATGAGGGCGTTGGGTGGGAGGGTCTGCATCTGTCTCAGATTGTATATCCCTTAGCTCTTAAGCTCTTTTCAATATTCTCATGTTTCAGTGATGTTGCTTGCTTAGAAAAGCTGGCCTCCTACCTACATACTTTTACACCTCTTCTGTATATAACGCAGTGGAACTTTTGAGTTCTACTCCTAAGCACCTACTGGGGTCAATGGAAGCTGGAAGAGAAAATATTTGAAACAGAGGACAAATTTAGTTGCTGACATTGTGATTGGTATCTAGCAGCTTCAAGTGCTTTTATAACTGAAGACAGGTAGATGTCTCAGGTTTTGCCCACTAGTAAAACCTTCCAGAGAAACAGTAGTGCCATCATCTCGCTATTGTTCTGCACTATGCAGCTTTTAAATATTAGCATCCTGAATCACCTGAAAAAAAAATAATGGTAGAGGGAAGCTAGAAAAGAGAAATGCTAACACAAAAGGAAGAAATGGAAGTACTTTCTGTGGAAATAAGGGTAAGAAAGAACTACTCAGAAGCTTTAGCAAGGGGGGAAAAAAAAATCAGGATATTGGGCTGGGATTCTACAAAAAGGGGCAGGGAGTTCTTGCCAGGGGAGTGGACTCAAGGAGGCAGGAGTTTTCAGGAAAGCTTTAAAATGAATAGCAACAGAAAATGGCACACCAGGACCTCAAGAAGTCTCTGATAAATGCAATGCTCAGCACCTTCAGCAACTGCAAAGTGAATGATAGAACCCCTTCAATGTCAGGTCTCAAAAACTTAGAATTTGTAGTCATAATATTATCAACAAGTATCTAGAAGGAGAATCGTTTTAAAAAAATATATATATATA
>NW_009729386.1:4376-4577 GCF_000703405.1 Apaloderma vittatum | reverse complement strand
CAAAGTCAGCGAGACCATCCGCAAGGGGCTGATCGACGTGACGATGTACAACACCACGCAGGAGCTGCTGATGGCCGGGTCCATCAGCGCCATGTTCGGTGAGCAATGGGACTGGGGCGGGGTGTCAAAATGGGAAAGGAGGGGGCCCCAAGGTGCCCCAGGTGAGGTCTCCACACCAGACTTCTCCCTCTCCTCCACGAA
>NW_009729386.1:2821-4351 GCF_000703405.1 Apaloderma vittatum | reverse complement strand
CATCTCTGGTACCCACTGCATTGTTGGAGCAACCATTGGCTTTTCGCTGGTGGCCAAGGGGCAAGAAGGCGTCAAGTGGTCTGAGCTGCTAAAGATTGGTAAGTCGGGCTTGCATGTGGCCTCGGTGTGTCCCCTGGGCTTCTCCTTCCAGTGGCGGGATGCTGATCGCACCTCTTCTCTCCTAGTGTTGTCCTGGTTCATCTCACCCCTCCTTTCAGGAATCATGTCTGCTATCCTGTTCTTCCTTGTCCGGAGGTTCATCCTCCATAAGGTAAGGACTGTTCTGCCCTGTTTTCTGACACCTCGGGGCTCCTGGGTGCGCCTTGGTCTGCCCCAGGGACTGGTTGGTTGGCTTGTGTGTGCCACAGCTTCTCCAGGCATGGCTGTCCTTGTGTCAAAGCTTGGGGGAGCCCCTCGGGAGGAGCTGAAGGGATGGGAAGAGGAGAGCTGTAGTGGCTACACAGAGCAGAGCCCGGGAGGTGAAGAGATATCGCTTCTCCTCCTCCAGAACATCTGGGCCAGGAGCGTTCTGTCCGGCCTCAGCAGAAAGAACTGCGCTTCCCAGGTAGTGAAGTAGCCCAGAACTGATGGGGTTGGAGCTGAAATGCTGGTGCAAGGCCAGGCCCAGTCTTGTGTCAGGCTGCAGATGAAGGCGGTGACCACCAGCAATGCCAGAATTGTTCCTGGTGCTGTGAAACTGTGCGTTCCTCCCATCTGGGCCCTTGGGTAAAGCGAGGGGGGCTTGGGCTGGCTCCAGGTTCGTGCTCGCTCTGTTGGGAGCATCTGAAAGTCCAAGAGGAGGGATTGGGCACCTTGAAATGGAGGTGGCAGCTTCAGACCTCATCCTTTGGAGATGACGATGACCCTGGTGCTCAGGATGCTGCCAGCCCGGAGCAGGGCTATCCAGCCAGCCGCACAGAGGAACTCCAGCCTTTTCCTCTGCATATTTGAGGTTAACTTAAATTAGTTGAGCTCTTAGCTCTCCCTATTTCTGGTTCAAGAGATGTTAAGATCTTATCGCCGTTGGTTTCTACCTGGCAGCCCTTTAAAACAATTCAGCGTCACCGCTGTCAGAGTAACCTTGCGTAACTGGCCTTTCAAAGCCGGGCTGGCCCCGTCACGCTTCGTTCTGGCTCTGAATAGCCTGGTTGCTCCGTCCTGCTCAGCACTTGGGAACACTCAGTGTGTTTGTGCCGGTGCTAGACCCCGACCGCTGGGCAGCGGCAGAGATTAAGGGCTCCTGCTGCTGGGGTGAGGCCCTCTCTGCGCAGGTATGCGGCCAAATAAGCTGCTTTGTGAGGAATGGGCTTTTATTATTTTGCCCAAGTCAGCCGGAAAGAGGTAAAAGCTTTGTCCGACCAACAGTTTTGTCTGAGAGCGCCTGGGGAGTTGAGAGCAAGCGTACGTGCAGCTGGAGGTGGTGGAGGTCTGCGGGCTGGGGAGCCCGGGGAAGGGTTCACGAGCTGGGCAGCCCACGGCCACAGCCGCAGGGGAGATGCTCCAGCCCTGGGGGCGGGTGGGAGCCCGGGT
>NW_009729386.1:2039-2641 GCF_000703405.1 Apaloderma vittatum | reverse complement strand
ATCCGTGTTTTGCAGGTGGATCCCGTTCCCAATGGCTTGCGAGCTTTGCCCATCTTCTACGCCTGCACCGTGGGGATCAACCTCTTCTCCATCATGTATACCGGAGCGCCTTGTAAGTACACGTCAGAATACTTCAACCTGAATTTTGAAATTCTTTACAAAACCTCCATTAAATGCACGATTTACCCCTTTTTTGCTTTGCAGGGCTGAAATCTCCTAGAAGGCGGCTGGCCTGTGCCGGTTACAGAAGGCTGCAGGCTAGCGTGCGCTGAGTTCTGGGCTAGATAGTTGCCCAACCAAAGAGACCTGCTCAAACTAAACCCCTCCAGACTCTCTTTAGACTTCCCAGGAGTGGCAGGTAACGAGGGTTTTTTCTTCCCCCTCCCTTCTCCTACCTGGCCTAAAACTCAGGTACCCGGCTGCCGTCCGAGCGACTCCTCGGGCTGCCGGGAGCGGGGACGGAGGCTGTGCCTCCCGATTCACCTTGTCCCTAAGAATAAACTAATTATCCCTGGCAAGAAGCGCTGGCACCGGTACCGAGGAGTTTGTAGCTGGGTTTGAGAAGCAAAATTGAAGTGCTTGTTTGGCTGCCGCGTACGGGA
>NW_009729386.1:1441-1968 GCF_000703405.1 Apaloderma vittatum | reverse complement strand
TTTGGGTCTGAGCGTGGCTTTTTCCTGTTTTGGAGGGGGGGGCGAGGGCAGCCAGCCCTGGCTCCGCGGGGTTTTCTCTGTAAACAGCAGCTGGAAAAATTTTGGGAGGGGTGTCTGCTTTCCCCCTGCCCTTGGATTTTCCACCCGGGGTTGCTGCCGCGAGGTCGCTCAGCACCTCCGAGGTGGATCCGTGTTTATCCCAAGCCCTTGGCTGTGGGATTTGTAGCCTTTGGCGATCCAGGCTTTGGTGTAAGCGTATCGTGAGGCAGCTGCGGCGTTGGCGCGTTAGGAGCAGTCAGGTTTTGCCTGCAGCAGAAAATGCAGGAGCTGAGGAGTCACGAGCACCTGATAACCTGGACTGGGGGCTGTATAACGCGAAACCTCTGCGAAAAGTCACGCTGCGTGTGAGAGTGCTCCTTAACTAGGTCATGAAAGGCCTTGAAACTTGAGCTTGAGTTCCCAGGGCCTGCAGGAGCAGGAGAACTGTCCTCCCCAGCAGCCGGAGGAGTTCAGGGAGCCGTGGGGCT
>NW_009729386.1:793-1356 GCF_000703405.1 Apaloderma vittatum | reverse complement strand
TTTTTTATTTTTTTCTTGACATTGCAGCAAGTGAGGAGACACCAGGGCTGTGAGGAGCCTCTGGTCCCTGCTCGGGGCACACAGAGATCCCCGGGCGGGAGGGAAAGCGGGTCTGCACGTGGGAAGGCTCAGCTTCCAACGGGAGGGGGTTCGGTGGGGGTTAAGGTCTCGGTTTTGCCGCGATCGAGGTGGTTTTCTGTCGGCGTTTCTCCCTGGCAGGCAAATTAGCTCAGGGCTGTTGCGGGTGATGGAGTCCCTGTGCCGGGCAGAGCCGAGTCGTACGTCGAGGAGGCTTTTGCCCGGAGGTTTTCAAAGATCCGTTGTTTTATTTCCTAGTGCTGGGCTTTGACAAACTTCCTCTGTGGGGTATCCTCCTAATTTCGGCGGGGAGTGCTGTTGTCTGTGCTCTCGTCGTCTGGTTCTTTGTATGCCCGAGAATGAAGAAGAAAATCGAACGTAAGTAACGCCTCCCTCTTGCAATCCTTCGGGGAAGGGCGCGCTCGGACTAACCAACTTCTTTTCCCAGCGGGAGATCTCATTAGCCGCAGGGCTGTTATTAGCAG
>NW_009729386.1:386-592 GCF_000703405.1 Apaloderma vittatum | reverse complement strand
AGGGCCCAGCGGCCTGGTTTGGATTTAATAGAGAGGAGAAGGAGGCAGGAGACAACCTGCCCGTTAACCGGTGTAACCTTTAATCCTCTGCGTACCTGCTGCTCAATCTTTGGCCTGGCAGATGCAGATCACAAGTTTAAAGCTGGGTAAGCTGATGAAATCCTTTCCCTGTCGCAAAAGGAGAAAGGGAGGAAAAAAAAACAACC
>NW_009729386.1:0-297 GCF_000703405.1 Apaloderma vittatum | reverse complement strand
CTGGAGCCGTGTGTGGTCTCGCATATAAATTTTGTGTGCAGTCCGGGGCGCTTAAGGAGCTGGAGACGAGGGGATAACGGGTGTCCTTGTCGGGCTGGTGTAATTGGGGTGTGACTAACAGCTTTATGGCTGCCCTTGACGTTCCTCCAGCTGTTGGAGCTCCGGCTTAACTCCTGCCTGCGGGGCCAGCTCCCCTGCCCGCCCGGGGTCGGACACCAGGGTGAGGGGCTGGGTGCCCGCCCGGGGCGCGGCCGCGAGAAGGAGGCGGTTTGTAGTTGTTGTTGTCGGAAGGAGCTG
>NW_009729385.1:24661-27743 GCF_000703405.1 Apaloderma vittatum | reverse complement strand
CCCAGGCCCGGCAGTGGCAGGCTGCAAGGACAAAGATTCCCAGAGCACGTAAAGACGTTCCTACAACCGGGGGATCAAGGGTCGGCAGGCTCCGAGGGCACACGGGCGTTTGCACACACCGCCCCGCTTGCGGGGGCACCACTGGCTCCCCGCAGCATCCCATTGCTCTGCACGGGCTGTCCCCAAACGTGCAGCCCCGGTGGGGCTTTCCCAGAGCCGCATCTCCGGCTTTTCCCAGTTTTCGCCTTGTCACTGTCCCAGGAACAATTTCAGGGAACCGGCAGCCAGGAAAACTCCATGGCCAGACAGCCTGGGAGTGCACTGTCACGGTCACTGCTGGTGTCTCACAGCAAAGGGATGGGAACAGGAGAGGAGCAGATCCTGCCCGGCTCCGTGGAGATGGGGGCACTGGAGGAGGAGCAGTTTTGATGGGAAAGGGAGAGGCACGGGGAGAGACATCTTCCGTCACCGTGGCTATCTGCTCTGTGAACTCCACGCCAGAACTCTTGCAAAGCTCAGCCAGCACCTAACCAGGCAAAGTACTTTGTAGCTCATAAAATTAGAGAAAAGTTATCTTTCCCTTTTACTGCGTTAGTAAAATACAACTCTGCCGAAGATGCTCAGACAGGATTGCAGCACAGGGGTCAGGAAGGCCAGGGCCGAGCATTCCCTGGGGAGAGCATGGGAAGACCCGTGCCAGCAGATCTCCCCTGTCCTGGCTCACTGCAGTGGACTCAGCCTGGGAGACCACCCTGGCAGCCCCCCGGCTGTGGCAGCCCCCTCCCCACCAGCAAACATGCCTGCTCAGAGGTTGCTTCTCGTGGTCCCAGATGGAGAAGAGTCTCCGCAGCCAGCTTTGCTCAGCCAGCCTCACAGAGCAGGGATGCTCAGGAGCTTCACAAGCAACGAAGGTTCTGGCCTGAGATGGAGGTGCTGGATTAATGTCCTCGATGCTCAGAGAAAGCCAGTGAATGTCCCCCTGAAGGGGACATTTTATTACTGGGGTGCCTCTGTGCACACAGCCCAGACACAGAGCCCTCCACGGGATTCCTGCTCCAACCCTGCTCCTTCCCATTTTCACCATCAGAGAGAGAAGTACGGTTTCCTTTGCAGCTTCAAAGAACATTCAATCCATGTCTTCCCAGCTGAGTGTTCAATGGTTAAGTGCTCTGCGTGGTGAAAAAAACAAATTTATTTCTAGTCTGAAGTTGTCTGGTTTCAGCCTCCAGCTATTGAATGATTTTATGCTTTTTCTCTTTTTCTTTTCCCTTTTTTACAGAATTAATGAGGTGCCTACAATCAGGCTTCTCCACATGCAGGTATGCAGAGACAGGGATCAAATTCCCTCCTAACCTCCTCTTGCATAAACTAAATAGGCTCAGGTTTTTAATTCTTTTCACTGGAAGGCAGGTTTTCCAGACCTCCAATTATTCCACACTTCCTCTCTGAGCACTTTCTAATTTCCTGACATCTCTCTAAACCATGGGTCCCGAAGCAGAAATGATGCTCAGCGCAGGCCACCCCGCCACCCTCCTAAACGGCAGACACCCCCCCAGCCCCTCGTACCCAGAGCTGTTCTGTTCATCCCCGACTCCCCAAGCTGCAGCGCTGGAAGTCCACATCCCATAACACACTGCCACGACAGCTGCTAAGTCTTTTTCAGTGTAACCGTGTCCCCAGACACTGTTCCTCATCTTGTAGCTGTGACCTACATTTTTTTTTTTCCCCAGCTATGTGACCTTGCACGAGGATGTTTTCCAACGCAGGTGTTTCAGGCAAAGCATCCCACCGGACAGGCATTCTGCCAGCAGCATGAACCCTGTTTCTTTCACTTAGCGCATTTCCTTCCAAACCGAGCTCCGTGACTCTGCATGTGGTTTCTTCTCCAGCTACATCACCTACATCGCCCAGCTCACTGCACATCCTCAGCTCATGTGGGGCAGAAGGAGGCAACAGGAGGCCAGGAGACTCAAGGGGTGGTTGGCAAAAGTCAGTGTTGATCCTGACATCACTGTGGCTTTGCAGAGATGGTGAGCATCAGTTCATCATCATCAGACCTCCAGAGCATCCTGCCAGAAAGGCAACCGCTGCAATTCCCCTGGGGAAGTCTACCAGTGAAGCACATTGTCAGAAATGCTACACTGATTTTTGCAGAATATTAATGTTTTCATGGCAATATCCTCTAGGCAAGAGTAAAATGACTTGCAGAAGTCGCGGTATATCATGTCAGCACAGTCGCTACTTATCAACCCAATTTGTCAGCTCATCAAAAAAAATGATATCAGGTTTGTTTGACGAGAGCAATTTTCCATGTGGATTGGCATTAATTATCCTTTAATTCCTCCCTGATTGCCGCCTGTATCGTTATTGTAGCGGGGATCGGTGTCAAGCTGGAGGCAGAGCAGCCGGCTGCCACCCGGGTGGAGGCATCGCAGGGATGCTCTCTCCTCCCTCCCTGCACCTCTGCCCAACCAGTGCCGCGGGGGTTAACGACCTCGTCGTCACTCTTGAGGTGGCAAAGTGACTGATGCATCGAAATGTCACACCCCTTCCCACAAGCGCAGGTCCTGGCTGGGGGCAGTTGCTAAGAGACAAGACTGGGATGAAGGGAGTGAAGAAGGATGGGGGAGGAGGAGGATTAAGATTTGTTCTACCAGCTGAGGCCAGATCCTGCCCCGAGGAGTGGGGGCGGCTTGCAAAGGCTTCTGGCATCAACACTGGTCCCCGTGTGAAGAGCTGGGTTTGTGCAACCACCCCTGGCAGGGATGGGGACCTGCCCACTCTGTGAGCCCTTCTTCTCAGGCAAGAGACAGCCCTGGCCACAGGCTTGGGCTGGGGCAGCCCCCGGAGAAACCAATATTTGCTTTCTCTCTGGTTAACCCTGAGGCCAAGGAATGTCGGGTCACCACCTGTGTGGCTCCCCGGGGAGGTGGTTGTGTGCAGAGGGACACAGGGACGTCCCCTTTCAGCTGTGATATTTATTTTCTCAATATTTGTGGAAGGAAATGAGAGCTGGGGGAGAATGGGGGGGCCAAGGATGGGTCAGGAGGGCTGGTAGATAGAGCCTCAGCGAAGGGTAAGT
>NW_009729385.1:21560-24649 GCF_000703405.1 Apaloderma vittatum | reverse complement strand
CACTTCCCACACACCCCTCCTGGATCTTCCTCAGCTCCCACCTTCTGCCATAGCCCTTCTGGACCGGAGGCAGTGCCGTCAGTCTCCTCTCCTGTGCCTTCCCTCATACCCCAGCTTGGCCATCTGCTTGAATGCAGCCACACACGCCAGAGCTAATCACTACCTTCACAAAAAGTCACTGCAGGGTGAGTGGGCTCATTCCCGCCGGGAACAGAGATTTTCTAGTTTTCAGTAGCAAAAGGCACCACTCGATCCTTGCTCCCATTGAACCTGATGGGCTCTTCTGCAACTCACTCCCCCACAAAATAATTACATGTTCCACAACACAGGTGATATTCCCAGCAGCCTGCCAGCTTGCAGCTTATGCCCTACTCCTGCTCTCAGCCATTAAAAAAACCTCAAAAACAATGATGCTGCCCACAACCCTCCAGTCCTGTGATCGACACCGCGCCCCAGCAGCCTTTTGCTCCCACACACTTCATCTCGCTGGGGACCAATGTGCTTCCAAGTTTGGCGCTGCCACTGCACAGGCTGCAAACATGCAGCCCTGGCACCATGTAGAAGGTCTGGAGGAGAAATATGGTCATCAGTGGGAGTCATGGCCCTTGAAGAGCCAGGGAGAGTTGTCACCATGTCTCTAATCCTTACAGGTCTGGGAAATGCAACTGGCAGGGCCATGCAGGCTTGTATCTCTGCCACTCACTTTTCCATCTATAAATAAGAAAAAATACACTGATGCCTGCAGTGGCAGGGAGGTCTGACTAAGCGAGCGCGCAAGGTACTGCAGAGCCCAGGGGGAGGGTGTCATTTTTTTCACTGCAACCAAGACTGCTGAGTGGAAACTGCCACTCCAGCAGTGCTGCCACAGCGGGCTATATCTGTACCGTCAGCTAACACCAGAGGTGAAACACCTCCGAAAGCTGGACTCACAGGCAGTGGTTGTCCCCAGCCCCACACCCCCCAAGCTCACAAAGGGGACAACAAAGCCTGCAGGCCAGCCAGGGAAGGCACCCTCCGTGATGCATCTGGCTGCTTATCCCAGGCACAGCACAGAGGCAGCCAGCACCCCAGGAGCTTCAGGGCACACCAGTCCCACAAGCACAAGACTTGAAGCAGCCACCTGCTGTAGCATCCCGGCTCCCAGCTCTGAGCTCCTTGCCAGCAGTCCCCAGCTGGGGTTGGGGTTGTGGGGGTGTTTCCCAGTCCAGGATGCCCATCTGGAACCCATTAGGCACCTTTAATCCCCCTCATCCATTCTGGTGCTGTCTGAGCTCCCCCCCACCAACACACACAAACGCTGCCATTCAAGCAGTTAATTTAAACAAATTCTGCCCAGCCGCTCACGTTGAGAAGTGATGAAAAAGCCAAACGAAGCAGCTCAAAGCCAAGGAGGGAGTAAAAGAAAAAAAAAAGAAAGAAAAGAAAAGAAAGAAAGAAAACCACTCAGCACGGTGGGGCTGATACCCAGAAAGACCAGCTGCATCCTCCCATCCCAGCCAGCTCCAGTCCTCCCCTCTCGCAGGCAATCAGATACCATGTGGGCTGTGTAATTGGATGGCAAAGGATAGAGAGAGACATCTTAAAGCTTGGGTCTAATCTCATTAACACCCGGCTGCGGGGATGCTGTGAAATCGTAGGATGCAGGAATGAGCAACACGCTGCGCCCGTGGGGAAGAGAACAAGCGAGCCGGAGCGGGACGGCAACGCCAGGAGGTAAAAACGCCTCTGGTCGGACAGCAAGAGCTAGAAACACTGCCGAATCCCGGGAATGCAGCCAGCTGCCCTGCTTGCCTGCTCCCGTTGCCCCACAAGCACAGATTCCTCACACGCACTACACCGCCCCAACTTCATCCCTGTGATTAGTAATTAATAGCGGTAATTGCTGGGCAGTAATAGCCTGGCTGTGAAATGGAGAAGAGCTGCAAGGGAGCATCTCCGAGGTATGCTGATGCCAGGTACCTGCACCCTCACCCTGCACTGTGCATGCACTGGCACGGCAAGCACTGATTTTGCATTTCCACCATGCTTGCCGCAGGATCGCCAGCCCCCCCGGGCAAACATCCCAAAAGGCTCCTGTGATGGGGTTGACCCCCAACCCGCATCCCCAGGCCCCTGTTGCCAAGGCAACCCGCAAGCTCTTGTTGCATAGCGACCCGACAGCGGCCCCTGGGAAAAAGCATCCCAGACACTGGCACGGCAAGCACTGATTTTGCATTTCCACCATGCTTGCCGCAGGATCGCCAGCCCCCCCGGGCAAACATCCCAAAAGGCTCCTGTGATGGGGTTGACCCCCAACCCGCATCCCCAGGCCCCTGTTGCCAAGGCAACCCGCAAGCTCTTGTTGCATAGCGACCCGACAGCGGCCCCTGGGAAAAAGCATCCCAGACCAGGGGTAAAAAGGAGGGGGGGAGAGATGAATCCCACCCACCTGTGGGGCTCAGAGGCAGACAAAAGCCCCTTTGAGCATGGCACCAGGGATGGGAAGGCAGAAGGAGGGGGGATGCAGGGCCAGGACTCCTGGGTCCCCTTTGCAGTTCTGCTATGTGTCTGGGAATGGAGGACTTCCCAGCTCCTGGGTGAAAGGCACTTCTTCGGAGCTTTTCCTGGTTTTCCCGCATTTAATACTCTGTCTGTGCAATAGGACTAATGCCTGTCACTCCTCCTCTGTAAGATCTCAAAATTATAATTTCCCAAACACTCAAGAGGATGGTTGAGCTCTTCCCACCTGCATCTCCCAGAGAAACCTCTCTCTCCAGCCCCAGAGTCTGGAAAAAGTTTGAGCAACTTTATTTCTCTCTCAGCAGCTCTGCCCCAAACACCATCGTCCATGAGAGAAGTGGCAAGGACCAGATGGGGAGAAGTGGAGGGGAGCAAGAAGCCTGTTTTAAACCATCCCTGCTGTTTTCCTGTCTCCCAGTTTACAGAAAACAAGACAGCGAGATGTCTTTAGTTACCAACTGCTCCCTTGGGAGCAGTAAAAATTAATCCAGCTTTTCCTGTCCTGAAGGGAAATACAGACACAAATGGGGACTAAAGCCTCTGGGAAAAAGGGGAGGGAGGGTGCAACAACCACAGAAGGGGCGGGAGAG
>NW_009729385.1:18788-21502 GCF_000703405.1 Apaloderma vittatum | reverse complement strand
GAGGGGCGGGGAGAGGCAGCCAGTAAGACCCCCTAATCCATATGCTGCTTAGCTCCAGCAGGGCGGTGAGGGTCCCGACCACAGACGTCTGCATCTCGCTGGTTAAGTGAGGATAAGCCTGGGATGATAATTAATTTAACACAGATGAGGATCTGGGAAATTAATCCCCACCTCCCCAAACCCACCCCCAACACACTGCCGGCCGGATTTCTTTGCGCACGGATGCTGATCGGCACGCACAGGGAAACAGAGAAGCAGCGCTCTCCAAACCAGGGTGCCCCCAGCCCATCCCTACAGGCATGGGGACAACTTCCCTTGATGGGTCAAGAAACCAGTGCTGGTGCCTGCCGCGTTGTGCTGAGCTGCTGGTGCTGGTGCCGCAGGCTGCGTGATTCAGGATCGACGCTGACAGCACTACGGCCCCTCAGGAGCAGCAGAGAAGGGATGCAGCACCCTTGCAGGCAGCCGTGGGAAGCAGTGCTGAGGGCTTGTTTTCATGTCAGTCCCTGTAGGAGAGACGTGTAGGTCCAGTACCAACCCTCAGGAGAATCAGCCAGCAAACGCAGGTTAATCACCTGGCTCTGCACATTAACATGACTGGGATACACATGCAGGAGTCAAATCACCGCATAAGACTTTTTTTTTCTTCTACATCCTGGAAGTCTAATTACCACAGGCTAATTCTGCTCACGATTCCTTAATATTACTTTGAACCTTTCTACTACCTGAGTTGTGAAAACAGGAGGAAGGAAATGCCTTTGTTCTGCTCTCAGAATGTGTGGACAAAGCTAGTGGTCCCTCTGAGTGCTCTTTTAACTCTTGCAGAGGCTCAAAGGTGGCTGAGGGGTGAACGTGGTACAATGCAGGCAATGAGCTGCAAGGCAGGAAGGGAATAAATAATTCCCATATGTTCTAATAGCTGTGTAATTAGCACTGCTGCCTAGTATTAGGAAGACTTGATTCTCCATCACTTTTTGCCGTGGGTTGCAAATTCCCGTTTGCTGGCATGGCAGGGATCGCCAGGGATCTGGGCAGGGATGCTCCACACGATGCCATGTGGAGGGGGACGTTTCGCCAAAAGGGGCAGGCGGCTGGAAGCTGCACCTCACTACAGCCCCAGACCCCTTTGTGTTAAAAATGTAACAAAAGCCAAATCCAAGCCTGCACCCAAAGTGAGATCGAGGGTATGCCCAGCAGAGCCAGTGGCTGGAGGAGAGATCCCCGGGAGCAGGGCTTGACCCCACGCATTGCCAGGGAAACACTGGAAGCAGCTCAACACCCAGAAAGCCGGAGCCGGCCACGGGTCAGGAGCACAACGGGGTGCACGGAGGGAGGGGGGAGATTATCTCCAAGCAGCCGGCTGGCAATGCCTGCTCCTGGCAGCTCCAGCTCGCCGGCGGGGTAATGCACAGACCAGAGCTGGGGGCTGGGACACCCCCATGCAGGTTCTGGACCATCACCCAGGTGGGAGGGGGCGCAGGCTGGTGAGAAGTGAAGGGGGAGGCTGCTGGGCAGCAGGCTGGGGCATGGCAGTGACTCCCACCCTGGCGCTCCTGTGCTTCCAGAGACTAAGAGTCAGGCCCCCAAAAGCTTAGGGAAGCACTTAAACAGAGAAAGGTCTTAAACAAGTGTTTAACTCACAAAGTTTTGAGGCTTGGCTATAGTCAGGATCCCCCAGGTAGTCTTTTTGGAGCCTGTCCCCCAAAAAGCTGAGGGCTGTGGCAAGTAAATGACAGAGGAAGAAGCGGGACAGCCAGCAGGGTGAGCAGCTCCCTGCACAACAGTGCCGCTTCCCAGCAGGGACACTCAGCACAAAATCCAGCGATGTCCTTGCTGTGCCCGTTAAGGATGCTTGTCCCCGCGGGAACAGCAGCTTGGGGGGCATGCAGACCTGCCCAGCTTTGCCCCACTGCAGCTCCCCCTCGCCTTCCCCTGCAGCCAGGGGTGCCAGCCCTTCGCTGCCTGCCAGCCCGCCAGGGACCCACTGGGGAGGGGGCTGGCCTCCCGCCCGCCTGGCAGCATCTTTTCCTAGGTAACCTCCCCACCTATTAGTGGCACATTTGTTTCCTCGCGTTTCCTTAGAGCTGTCACGAGCCACACTGACTCTTTGTTCCCGGGGGCTGTGGTGAGGCCTCCCTTCCCCTCCCTATATCCCCTGGCTGGTGAGGGATCTCTTGCAGAGCACAGACCCCACAGTCTCCCCCGCCCCAGCTACCAGGGTAAACACACTCCCTCTCCTGATTGGTATTCGGGGGGACGCAACCCAGCCCGGCCCCCCCAGCTCTCCTCTGTCCCCGACAGAAGGGGCTTTGTCAGGCAGCGCGAGGGGGTATGGCACCCGGAGTCAAGGGCACAACGGCCAAAACATGGGCACAGTGACAGCAGGGACACTTGGCCCTCACCTGGCAAGGGGAGGGGGATGCTGCCAGAGCGGGGAGATGGGACAGAAATGAGGGATGCTGGGGAAGGGGAAGCAGGGAGCTGCTCTCTACTCCGATTTTGGCACTGTACTCTTGGACCATGGACCTCTGCGCAGGGACACCAGCACACACGCATCTGTGCAAAGAGGGACGCACCCTGGGAGCTGAACCGACCCTGCTCCAGCATGGAAAGATGAAAACACCGCATCGTGCCTGCAGGCTCCTTCCCACACAGCGGCCACAGGCTCCCAGGCGCGCGATGAGCTCGTTGGCCACAGAACGAGCACAAAACCT
>NW_009729385.1:12073-18701 GCF_000703405.1 Apaloderma vittatum | reverse complement strand
CGGGCACAGGAGGCCGGCCAGCCAGCCAGAGCCAGCCCACCACCGCGGCAGGATTTCCAGGGAGCCGACACACAGGCAAGCACTGACCCCCCGTCCACCAGATTGAAACTAGGGCTCAGGCAAGCGAGTCCCCCCCACCCTGGCTGGGAGGGCAGCAGAGCTGCAGCATCCGCATCCCCCAGTGAGCATCTCCCCCTGCACCCACACGCCTCCCACCCGGTACTGGCCCAGCCACCCGCCGCGGGGGCACGGGATCGCTCCACAGCCACCGAGCATGTGATTTTGTCCCTATGATTCTCCATCTCTCCCTTTCCTATCCGGGGGTTTTCCCAGCGCAGCGCCAAGAGGAACGGTCACTGGTACAGTCTCGCAAGCAACACCTCCCACGCTTAGCCAGCCCCATCTGAGTGGGGACTGTTTTGTTATTCCTTTCTGTGACAGCTCCTTTTTCACTTGTCACCCTGTTTTGCTACTACTCAGCTCACAGCTTCCTCCCGCGTGGTTGTGGTCCTCTCCTTCTTGAAGGATGTCATTTGCATTTTCTCAAGTTATTTAGCAGCGCTCCATTTTTTCTCTGCCTGCTTTTCCAAAGGCAATTAGGGCTCGGTTTAGCAGATGCAGGGATAGTGCGAGGAACCTGCCTCAGAGCTCACCATGATGTAATCTCTCCTGCCCAGGCAGCACACCTAGCTGCAGTGTTCTCAACTGAGCTCAAAATTCCCTCATCACCCAGATCTTTAAATATCCCTGGTCCAGGGAGGGTATAGATCAGCCCCTGGTCTCTGTCTCAGCTCCCACACAGAAATAACTGTAGAGCATCACTATTTCTCTGCAGGCTCCAACCGCAGAAGAGTCTTGCAGGACCATGACAACCCCCCCAGCTCCTACAGCATTTCACATGGCCCTGGCTCAGAAAGCCACTGGTCCTGATAGAGATGTTAACACAGTTTCCAGGGAGCTCCTGCCCTCACTGACTGGAGAGCATCACTATGGCTGGCCCTTGCCCCTGGGCCTGGCTGCCACCTCCGACCTGGCACCATCTCGTCCACCGTTTTTGCTGGCATGGGTCTGAAGGAACCAATGCGCCATGGCCCATGTCCTAAATCTTCCTCCTTCTGGAGACAGGACCTTTTCCCCTGCTCATACCCTCTCTGC
The DNA here is from genome assembly GCF_000703405.1 of Apaloderma vittatum. NCBI lineage: Eukaryota > Metazoa > Chordata > Aves > Trogoniformes > Trogonidae > Apaloderma > Apaloderma vittatum. The sequence goes on along the minus strand of NW_009729385.1, from coordinate 17,546 downwards.
TCCCACTCTGCCAAGCACAGAATGGCTGCTGCGGCTTTCAGAGAGGGAAACCTCTGGGCAGATGCTCCCAGAGGGGTACATCCAGCCAGGACCATTTCTCACGTGCAGGAGCATCTTCCCAGAGCTCTCAGCCACTGAGCAGCCACTGCTCTTCTCTTCCCTCATGCCAGCTCGGCTTTCCCTTGGAGAAAACCGTTTATTTATAGCCATCCTGGCTGCCTTTAGCACATTTCGACAGCCCACGTCTTTGCCTCCCTGACGATGCACCCGCAGCGTTTCTGTTCTCACCCTGCCGCTATGGCCATCCCAGCCTCCTATCTCCCCCTCGCATCCCCCACCCAGCACGCCCAAAGGGGCTTAAAAAACAGCTTCAGGAGGAAGTTTCAAGGGAAGGTGGGGAGAGAAGGAAGAGAGGGTTACAAAACGCCTCTCTCAACCTTCCCCTATCCCTTCCAAGGGAGCAGAGAGAAACTCAAGGGCTTGGGTCCTTCCCTCCCAAGGGGAAAAACAATCCCTGCCAGCTTGGGAGAGATGCTGAAGCAAGGTCTGCCAGCACTCCCCAGCTCAGCAGCAGGACACCAGTGCTAAGCCAAGATGTGCGTGGCTGTGGGGCACTGGGGACCAGCACCAGGCAGTGCAATAGCAGAGGTCACCTTCTCGCCTGGGTAATCCCTGATGGCAGGAAAGATCCATTTTTTATCAGCTCTCCACCTCGTGGGAGACATGCTCTTCCCCAGCAAGCTGCTGGGGGACCCCGGCCCCCCCCAGGCCCATGACGCTTTGTTCTTTCATCCAGTGCTGACAGTTTAATTAAACCCAGTTTGAGATGGGGTCACCGAGGTCAGGTGCTCTCCAGCGAAACCTCGGATCAGCACCATTTCCAGCCACCAGGAACTGCTTAATGAGTTATCCGCTCACCGCAGCAGATATAAATAAGGGAGGCCATGCAGAGAGTCCTCCTGCCTCCCAACCCCGCCGCACAGCCCCCCCACCCCACCAGCTCAGACTGAGACGGGCTCCAGGCAGGCATCAGTTCGATATTCCCAAATACCGAGGGGAAAACATTCCTCTCCAGGCATCTCACCTCCCCCATGCCTTCAAATGAGGTTTGCTTTCCGCTGGCCCTTTGCTGCCATTCCCTAGTTTATTTAAGCCCTGACGGATCAGGTTTAACTTTCCATTATCCCGATGCACAAATGCTCTTTATAGCCAAGATCTGAGTTGCTAATTGCAGCTCGAGCTGGGCTGGGAGACCACAAAGCATCACCGACAACGATCAGGCTTTAACACTCAGACCCAGGAGGTCAACAAAGAGCTTTCCATCCCAACCCGAGCCTAAGGTCTTCCTCTCTATGCTTGTGAGATATTTCCATGAGGCTCAAGGTACAGTGGAAAACTGCTCTATGGGTATCAAATACTCCATATTCAACAGACTTGCCTTAACCTGCTGCCATGTTAGTGCTGTGTTGCTGAGAAAGCATCAAGATTAAGACTAGAAGAGGCTGGAGCATACAGGCCAGCACTCAGGTACTCTTCTAAGCAATCCCCACTGGTTTCTGCACCCATCCTTGGCTTTCTGCTTCAGTTGCCACCCACCTGCCAGATCCAGAAGACTCATTTCCCAGCTAAACAGATCTCAGCCCAACTTGTTCAGCCAGTTTCTGCTAATTCAAGACCTCCCAGTACCAAGGTGTTAGGACATGAGGACCTAGCAGGTACACCAGGAGCTTGAGAAGCATGTTGTGGGTGGCCGCAGTGTGCCAGGCAAGGGGAAGCCTGCACAGCCACCACTTGCTGGAAATGGTGAGAGAGACCAGGACCTGCAAGAGCCCTCTCTTCCCATCTCATCCCATCTTGACCGGCATGGGTCCTAGGCTGGCGCTGGGCAGGGAGGGCGCACTGAACCGTGGGGCCAGCCCAGATCCATTTCAGCAATTAAATAAGAGCAAAGTCTGGCAGAGAGGCTCCAATTTCAGTTCAAGGCAAGCTGATTTCAATTTAGCTTAAACCTGCTCCTCACTGACTCATATCCTTGTAGCCTGAGACAGGTTTGCAGAAATTCAAGCATGTCCTTATGACCTCCTGCATCGGCTGGTCTAGCAGCAGTCCAGATCCCACCTCCTCCTAAGCCAGCGTGACAGTGTGTCTAGACAAACTCTGCCCTGGGCACCCCCTCCAAAACATCCACCGCCTCCTGGGACCCCCTCTGCTGTCCCCTCCAAACCATCCTTGGGCATCTCAGCAACCGAGAGCCGTGAGGAGAGGGAGCAGCAGGTCCTCTGGTGTGCAGGACTCTACTGCCCAAACTCAGCACCCAAGGCTCTGCCAGGGCAGCAGCTCCCCCGGCACACCCCAGTGCTGCACCCCTGCTCTCACTAACACAGGCAGTGTGTGGGGTAACACGCTGCAAAGAGGGATGGCAGGCAGCCATCCCTGATCCCGCAGCATGTCATGGGGACCCTCTTCTCTGAGCTCCTCAAAACATGCACCACTTATAGCCGAGGGGCTGAAAAAATCTGAGCCTGCCCAGCTTGCACAAGAAAAGCTCCAGGCGCTGGTGCCTAGACAATGGTTGTCACAGCAGAGATGGTCAGAAAACATCTTCAAGGCAGGGTGGAACAGATTTGAAACAACCACCACATCACGGGGAAACAACAGAAAAGTGACAGGCAGAGGCTGAAATGCACCTGCACATGAAGTGGTTGCAAGGAGCATCTTGCACACCCCTCCTCACCCACGGTAGTCCACCCAGCCCCGCGCAGGTAGTCCCCCCAGCCCCGCGCACACCATGCAAATGTACATACAACCCCTCACGCCGTGCGAGTGCGAGGGCAGGCACAGCCTCACGCACACCGTGGCACAGCCTCGGCTCCCCGCCAGCCCGAGGGCTGTGGAGGGGCATGCCGCACGGCCCGCCCGGGAGACTGCTCTTCTGCACATCCCCAATTAATTGTTGGGGTTTGCCTTTTAAAATCTGAAGAAGATTAAAAGGGAAACATTAATGTTTGTAAAATAATTCTCTCAACGGTGTTTTTGTTATGCAATGGGCGGCTGGAGGAGGATGGGCTCGTGCTGGCGCCACGATACGGCACAGCTGAGCTCAACAAATGCCATTTGATAATTAATTGAACGCCTGTGCTATCAGCTGCCATTACCTAGGCCCATCTTTGGCGCAGGTCCACCATTTCACACATCCCACGCTGGCAACCCACACGGCGTTTTAACCCTTCATTACACCGCCTCTGGCTGGACTCTGGGACTGACTCCCTGGCACTGTCAGAAGAAGCCGGCGTTGCTGCCCAGTAAAACGGCTCAGACACAATCTGCCGGCGCGGGCAGGGCCATGCCTGTCCTGGCAATGTCTCAGGCCATTCAGTTATTTCATCTACTCCTACTCTGCCCCAGCACGGACCTGGCATCCTCCTTTCACAGCTGAAAAATAGAGATTCAGGATGCAGTAAGCAGAGAGCTTGTGTCCTGGCCACAGCTGTCCTGCAAATCAGCCACAGGGTGTAAGCATCTTCTCCAAGTGATGAGGAACTCCCAGACACGGTTTGGCACGTACCCTCTCCTCCTCACAGCGCCCGCCCTTCCCAACAGTGCGTGGTGCTGGACATAGCCGAGAGCAGTAAAATGCTTTGTTAGGAGCATTTCCTGCAGTTTGAACACCGTTAGCAGAGGAAAGCAGCCCCAGGCAAGGGAAAGCCAATGTGGAAAAAAAAAAGTATTTACCGAAACCCCAGCAGCTCTTCCCTGGCAGCCTGCTGCTGCACAGAGGCTAGAGGGGCCTAGAGAGCTGGGGCACAACAGGAGACAGTCCCTGGGGGTGTTTCTGCAAGTGCAAAGGGACAGGCAAGGATGGGAGGCACGAGGGTCGGATCTGCCCTGGGCAAGGCTTCCCCCTCCCTTCCCAGGCTGCTCCAGACTCCAGCAGAAAGGTAGCTCTTGAGCAGAGCATGGGGCTCTCTGTGCCCTGCGGAGGTGTCTGGGCAGGATGAGATCCCTTTGGGGACATCCATCTTCACCTTCCCTTCGCAACAACACAGTCTAGGCCATAAGGGCACCCCGCTCCAGAGTCTTGTGATCTGCACCCGGAGGGGAGGCTGTGGGGCTCGCAGCGCCTCGGCAGCTGACACTGGGCCAGCACAGCCCAGCTCGGCGACGCCAGCCCCATCCCAAACTGTCAGCATCTCTTTCCACATCTCCATGCACTGCAAGGATGTTTAACGCAGTTATTAACAGCACCAGTTTCAAGTCTTCTGCAAGGCAAAGCCAATTCCTTACCATGCTGCACCCTTGGGTCACTCAGGAACAGGGTGCATTCCCCTGCCATGTGCTCGCTGGGACCAGACATCAGCAACCACCAGCACAAGCCCCCCAGAAATAGTACCTTCCCGGGACATCAGTGCCCCTCCAAACCCCACAGCAGCCCCACAAGTGAGCCCATGACACAGTCGGGCAGGGGAGCTCCCCGGTACCAAGGGTACTTACAGCCGTGACAGCGCCTGATTGTTCTGGAAGAGGAGCTCAGGCAAGGTGTGGAGCTGGTTGCGGTTCAGTCGCCTGCAAGGAAGGAGGACAGAATCAGAACTTCAGCGGCAAAGCAATCACTCTGCCTGCAACCCATCTGGCAGCTCCAGGCACGAACAGAGTGCTTTGGCTTGCTCAGAAGTGTCATTAGAGCCAAGCATCCCACCTGGCAAGGATACCCCTGCCCTGCTCACAGCACTCCCAGGCGGGGGCAACCAACGGGGCATTAATAGACTTACTCACAATATTGTAATTTTTAGGACTCCAAGCCGTTAACTGCTGATTGCTGCTTAACTGCGCTGTTAACCTGCTGCTCACTCAGCTCCTCATATTTGCTTGAGCAGCTTGGGATTTTTAAACTGCTGAGCTATTTTACTGAGTACTGGACTGGAACTTATGGCTCCCTCGCGGACACACAGGACGCAGCTGATAACAGTGAGAGTGATTTGTGTTTAACCTGCCCCTCACCTCAAAACCATCAAAAAGGACTTTAAGATCTATAGAAACAGAAAGAGGTTTGCTTCCCACACTGTAAAATATCGCCGCCACGCAGCAGAAAAGCTGTTTGAAGTCAGGCAGCACTGATACATTATGGTTTAAGGCAAAAAGGAAAGGATGCTCTCTGTGACTAAACCCGGTGGCCTCTCGCCGACCCGCCTCCACGCCCGGGCACTCACAGCCGCTCCAGCTCCTTCATGTCATCGAATGCCCCACGCTCCACTGTGCTGATCTGGTTTTCCATCAGCTGCCTGTGGAGAGAAGGGATCAGCTTTCCAGAAAGGTGGTGTCTGCCACCCTCCATCTCGCCAGTGGTGCCCCCATTGCTCCTCTGGATTCAGGGCCGCCTCACCCCACCATCTTTCTCCCTACTCCCTCCCAGCTGGAAGCCCACTATGCTTGGCCCAATATGGCTGGCCTCCCGCCCTGCCCCCAAAAGGCCCCA
>NW_009729385.1:10609-12054 GCF_000703405.1 Apaloderma vittatum | reverse complement strand
GCCAAGCATGGTGCCAGCCAAGGTCAGGGCAGCCAGCCCCTCGCCAGGAACTCACAGGACACGAAGCTGCTTCAGCCCGGCGAAGTCGTTCTTGTTGATCCGTGTGATGTTGTTGCCATTGAGCTCCCTAAGGAGAGAAGAGGCAGAGATCAGCACGGAAGCGCTCAGGAGGTGGCCAGGCACTAAGGCTCTCCACTAGCTCCCCAAAAAGGGCAGATCAGGCCCAAAGGGCAGCAGTGGCTGGCGGCGTTTTTTTGCTGCATTTCTGTGAGCCACTGGCTCCTCAGCCTCAACAGCCAGCAGCACTGCGCACACAGAAGCCTGGCTGGGCAGGGGAGTGTAAGCTGCCATCTTTCACGGAATATAAAGCAGCAAGGGAAAGCTCAGCTTCCCTATCGTCCCGTCCCCACACTGTTTGACCTCTGTGGGACAGAAGTCCCAGAGCATTCTACAAAGCATCAAGCAGCCCAGCAGTGCCAGCAACCGCCCGGCTGGATGCACATCACTCCACTCTGGAAACACAGCAAATGTCTGGCAGGGTCATCCCAAACACACAGAACAGCTTAGAGAGGGTAGGGGCAATAAGAAAGCAACAACTGTCTTCCAGAAAAGCAGGATCCCTCCAGATGATGAGCAGCAGGACACCCTGAGCAATCACAACTGGTTCAGCACACAGCCATCCCACACCTGGAGAATAAGCCACGCATCAAGCTTCACCTCCCAAGAGACACTTGCACAGGACAAGCTGCTTTTCCAGGCATCACTCCCTCATGCAAAAAAAAAAACCACCCTGCGTGAGTGCAGGGACAGGCACTCCAGACAGAAGGGATATTTTGTCTGATCTTGCTCACTCCACTGCTGGAAATAAGGGCAGAGGGCAGCCCGTGGGGTGCCTACACCCACCCCACAGCTGCTGTCCTGCCTAGGCTCTGCTCAGCACCAGGGCAAGGTGTGCCCCACTTCCAGATCCACATGTGGCAAGGGCTCTGCTCCCAGCTACACCTCCCCAACTCTCCCCTACTGCGATCTCCGGCATGCCCTTGCTAGGATTATCCTGCTTTAAAATATATTTAGCAGGGAGCTGCAGAGATTTGCGCCTCGCAGTCTCAGCTTTGTGGTTCCTTTCTGCATTATGGGCTGTGAGCACTGTGGGGAGAAGGGGACGGTCAGCCCTGGGACCCACAGTCTGCAGAGCTAGGGGTCCCTGTGCAGCACCCCACAGCACGTGCTGGAGGTGGAGGATACCCATGCAAACCCACAGCCCGTGGAGGGCTCCCACACTGGAGACCCAGCGCCTGCACTGAATACAGACACAGAAGTAAAGAGGGAGGCAGCTAAGGGAAGGACAAGGTGCTGGAGCTGTGGAAAGGCAGGAGGGTGTCACCCTTGAGCAGGCTGCAGTGCCTGGGCGGGACACTGGGGCTCTATAACCCCCCAGCTCTGGC
>NW_009729385.1:4296-10382 GCF_000703405.1 Apaloderma vittatum | reverse complement strand
TGGCTGATAATGGCTAATGAGTTCCAGCTCGCCATTATAGCCTCGTAATTACACTGCTATTCAGCGCCTGAGATTGCCAGGCTCCTGCCATTATCCAGCCGTGTGTGCCTGTGTTGGGAAGGAGGTGGGGAGAGCACGTTACTAGGACACAGATGAATGCAAGAGGGGAATGAATAGAGGTTCCCCAGCCCCAGCGATTAAACTGAAACCTACACTCGGGCTTTGCAGCCCCACAGCTCGCCCAGCTCCCCGCACAGCCAGTGTATAGTGTGAACATTTGGCTCCCAAAGACGGGGCTCCAACCTGCAAGGTTGCACCCTGCGAGGCTCTGTCCTTCCCCTCTCCTGGAGAGCAATGCCCACGGGCAAGCTCCAAGTCCCAGGCTCAAGGCACTGGGGTGGGTCATGCATTTAGGGACATCTGTCACCACAGGAGGGGTGGTTTGGTATGTGCAGATGTGTGCCCACCTTCTGATAGACCGCAGCCTTGGGGTCAGTTTAGGGGTTTTCTCCAAATGTCTTAAAGAGTCCTTGGCCAGAGCAGATTGACTGGAAGCTCCCAGGGCTGTGCTGGAGGCCTAGCTGGGGGTGATGGCACCCATCCGAGCTCCTGGCGAGGGAGGGTCCCTGGCAGGACTCCCATGTCACCTTCTTTTAAACATGCCTCCATTAGTCTGGCTGCAATGTGGGAGTTAGGAAATCTCCAGTACTGCAGACAGGCAGAGCAGAGAGACTTAAGAACTCAATTCAAAAGCCAGGACTTCAGCCTGCAAAGCCCAAGGTGGGCTTGAACACCTCTAGGGTCCTCTGAGCCCCAGCACCCCAGAGCCTTAGCCAGAGGCAGAGCAGAGGCAAAGCAGCACGGAGAGATGCAGAAACACTTAAGAGCCATTACTGGACACAGCCGGTCCCTTCACATGCCAAAACCAGGCTCTGCCTTCTCTCCCAGGAACGTTCCAGGATAGAGCAGCTTGAACCCAAAGACTTTTCAGCACAAGGAGGCACAGGCAGGATGCACTGCCCTGGCACAGTGACCAGGGACAGGTCATCCTGGGGGGGAACTGTGCTGCCCATCCAGCCTCTGCTCCCCACATGCTGGGGTGCTCCGGCACCAGGGCAGTATCCCAGGGCCCCTTCACAACCCTGTTCCCTCAGGGGCTGGCCCTGACAACCGCTCTCAGCATCCCCTCTTGCCTTTGTTCGGCTAAGTGATGGCCTTTGCAACCAAGATGGGAAAGAACAGCAGGTAAACCTTATTTGTAAGGATGCCAAGGCAACACCGCTATTTCACTTCATGCCTTTTTTTCCCTTCTAAATCCCCTTCAGTTCCTCATGGAGATAAATTACAGTCTGCTGTGCCCAGAAAGCTGGATCCCTGCTGCTCAGCTGCTCACCCGCTGCCTCCGTGCCCTTTCCTAGTGAAGCGAAACACCCTGCCCTGCCCCATGCAGCAGAGCTTTGATAAGGACTGATGCATCTGGGGAGCTGCCTGGCAGATCGGTTGCATTTCTGGACTGTGATTTGTTTTTTGTTAATCCATAGGGTTTAACACCAGAAAGCATCCTCACGTTCATCCAGGCTCTGCCCCACCCCGCACCCAAAATCTCACACCACCACTGGAAAGGCAGCAAATTTTCATTTGCAACCTTCAAGTTTCAGAAACTCCCCTCCCATTTCTCCCTGGGAAGAGGAAAGCCATTAAAACAAGCAGTCCCTGTGCTATACTGCTTGTGGATCATCCCACTCCCAGATGGGATGTCTGTGCTGCAGCAGGGTTCGTTAGACTGGATTTGCATAGTCTGGGTTTATATTTGGTTTCTAGCTTTGGATGGCTTATTCCATTCCCAGGGGGTCTGATGCGTCTTTTCCCTTTGAAGGGTCTGGAGCTACACAAACTCGGTAACAACCTCAGAGAGTGCAAACACTGAGAGGTAATTTATTAAATACAGCCAATATGAATAATATTTCCCTGGGCACTGATTTATCAGGGGCGGGAAGGGGAAGGAGCAGACAGCACAATCCCACGATCCATACTCCGTGGCAAAGCATCAGCTATTCAGCACACACGTGACTCCTGTCCTTGTGCTCAGCTCAGGTCCACTCTCCCACCGAGGCACAAACTCTAACTGCTGTGCTCCCCAGGCTCCCGCTTTTAAGAAGGCAGAGGGAAAGTTTGCAAGACGAGATCCTGTATTTGCACCCACAAGCAGAGAAATGTGCCCTGGTCCCATCCACGCCAGCACAGAGTGAGTTCCCACAGCACCCAAAGAGCGACTGAAGGGGCTGGGGAAGAAGGGGGCCATGCCAGCAACGCCTGCAGCCAGCCGTGTGCCTGTGGTCCCGGCTCCGAGGGCTGCCGCTGCTCCGGTGCCTGGCAAGGCAGGCAGCTGCATCGTTCATGGGATGCGTCCCTGCCTCCACGGTGCCCATCATGCTGCTGCTCGGAGCACCAGTCCCTAGAGGCATGGCTGCCCTCCCAGCAGCTCCGTAGCCCTTATCCCAGAGCCCTGACCCCAGCTGGAACCACCAGTGCCAGATAATAATCAGGGAAGCGCAGAAATGAAGGTTGCAAGGTCACATACCCCACAGCTGTATCTCTGGAGCCCTCCATCAATCCTGACAGATGCACACATGGCTCCTTCAGGGTCTCCCCCACAACCTATTCCAGCATGTCACTGCTCCTGCCTCAAGGACTATTTCCAAAACTCTGACCTGAACCCCTCGTGCTGCAGATGAATCCCATTCTTGCTGGCCCCGGCCACAACGGCACAGAGACCAGGATGTTCCCTTGCCCACGCAGCTCCCCTCTCCCAGATCCTTTCCCCCAAGTGCAGCCCCATGGGCACAGCTCTCCCTCACGGCCTCTGTGCCTTGCAGGGACAGGACCTGCTCAGCTCATGCTCCCACTCCATGTCTGTGCTGTTGGTGATGCACTCTCGCCAGACACCTTTCTCGAGTCCACAGGCAACGGCATCCTTTCTGTCAGCCAACTCCTCTTGTTCGACGAGCCCACTTTGAAGTCTCAGCCTGTCCTCCAATCTTCTTGCATCTCTCCCAGCCTGGTGGCATTTAAAATGTCACAAGCAGCTCGTGTCCCATCACACAGACTGCTAATGGAAACATGGATGAGGCTCAGACCCTAGACTGACCCCTGCGCGCAGCACTGGGGGGGCAGAGCAGCTGCAACCTTTCATCTGACACTTTTATTGCATTTTTCAAGTCTTCTCAAGATTTCACCCAGCTGCTTGAATGTAACTGAGTCCCAGCACAGGCTCGCTGAGCTGCCCAACCAGTGAAAGGCAGGGCAGCCTTTCTCAGTCCCAGGAGAGCTCATTGCATTCATCACCTTCCTGCAGCCCATGGGGGCATGGCCAGGTGCTAACCCCAGCCCTCCATGGCGCAAGGAGGGTACAGGGTGCTGCTGCTGCCACTTGAGAAGAAGGCGCCAGGCACTCCCATCCTGGGCTGACAAAACTGACACAAGGCACTCAGCATCTTCTCCACATTTTCCTTCACATCCCTGCCATGACCAGAGCAAGTGTGTCCCTGGGATTCATCAAAGTCCCTTTAAGGGTGCCATACACCCCAGGACCAACTCCTTGTCAGTGCCCCCACAACTAGATGCCTGCAGGGTGGTGATGTGGCCAAAGTCTCCTTTCCTCCAAGAGCAGCTACGTGCTGTTTGGGCTCATTTCAGAATAACTGCCCTTTGCCAAAGAGGAACCTAGCCCAAGCACGGCACTGGCCCCCAGAGCACAAGAGGCTGTGTAAGCTTTTACGAGGTACTAAAGCAGGTTAGCATCACGATAAATTTTTAAGTGTTACAAACAGCATCGATCGTGCAAGCAACAGTGAGAATCTGGAAGGCTTTCTGCTCTTCCTAACTCCTCTCTGGGGTTTTCATGCCACAGCCATTAGCTGCTCGCAGTCAGGGAATGCTTTACACACTCACGCAGTGTCGTAGTGTGTCACCTTCAGGTTAAAAATAAATAAATAACCTCCCTCAACCCCGACGTGAGAGAGAAAAGGCAGCAGGTTGTTTCTGTTTCACACATGGGGAAACTAAGGCTCAGCCAAGAGAAGAGATTTGCTTGGGTACCCTCAAAATTTGGGTTTTTGTGCTGTGCTGAGTAGCCTGCTGAGGAATATCACTGCTCCCATGGCTCCTCTGCTTCCCAGGGACTGAGGTCTAATCCATCTGGCATCTTCCTCAGCAAACCTCCTTTGCTGATCCCTCCTGGCCAGCTCACAGCAGCAGCGATGGGAGGACAAGTGAACCCATATTCCTTGGTTACAGGTGCCTATTCAACTCCAGATCAGCCGGGTCTTCTGGAGCATCCCGTTTTGGAACTGAGGCTTCCTCCTACTGAGAAATATCCAGTGCCAGGAGCTTGCATCTCTCCCACTCTTGGTGCCCAGTGCTGCTCCTTGGCTGCACCGCTTGAAAAATTAATCTTCCCTTTTTTTCTGATCTTCCTCCTCCTAGCAGCCTCCTTCCCCCATAGGACACTTGCCTCTGCTATTTTGAGCAGGAATTGCATCCAAAATGCGTGCCAGGGAAGCAGACGCTCAGCACAGCTTCAGAGCCTGTATGTGGCAGGGAGGCCTGAGAAGGTCCCAGAGCGGAAATCCTGGGACTGACCGACACCACGGAGGGGTTCCCTCCATCCCACCTCATTCCCTTCCCGCTTCCAGCAGCCACTGTGACCCCAACGACCAGCCTGCAAATCGTCCCCACTTGCTGCCCACGTTGCTAACTGCAGCCTGGTACCGTACGGCAGGAAAACCCCCACTCGTCACTCCCACCACTGCAGCCATCCCTGGCTGTCCCCAAACAGGGACAGGGGCCAGCTGCCAGAGCTGGCCCTGGAGCTACCCGTGCTGGAAACCTGCCGAGGAGCAGTGATCTGGGTCTGATGTCCCCTGGGATGGGGCCATTTGCTAACGTACAACTGTTTTTCATTGCCTTTCAGCAAAACACACAGAGAAACATCTCCTTGCCTTTCAGCGTTTATGAAAGGTTATTTTTGGTAGCAATAAAGATAAAGAGGATGTGTCTGCGGCACCTCTGGAGCGGGCAGGGAAGTGTGAAGGACTTGGATGCAAGACAAAGACATGCTCCTTAGTTGCCCACACATGCACATGCCCTGCTCCAGTGCTTGCCACGTGCAATGGCTCCCCAGAGAGCACATCAGAGCAAGGATGCAGGAAAAGGCCCTCTCGACATGGGGTCGTGGGCTCATACACCTCTCCCCAGACAGTATACTCTTTCCCTGTCTTTACCGCTCTGGTGGCACCCCAAATCTTTTCTGTCACCCTGCATCTCAAGCATCCTTTGCATTTCATAGCTGCCTCGCTCTTCTGCTGGCCAGAGGCTCAGTAGGAAACAATGCAGTAAGGGAGCAGGAAACTCAAAGCAAACACACATCCTGTAATGAGTCGGCTAGAGGATTTCTGTACGTATGTGTGCACGGGGTGCTCTCTTGCACAAGCACTGCTGCTGCCACATGCAGCTCACTTGGTGGCTGCAGGCTCTGGGGACAGCAGCAACAGCTTTGAAGGTGCACACAAGAGACCCACAATTAAAGTCAGAACCAATCTCCCTCCTCACGTCCACCTCGGCAACGAGGAATTGCCGGCAGCACAATGCATCACCTCAGAGGAGCAAAGTGGCAGCGCATTTAAGTCAAAAATATCTATTTTAAAAGATGCAATAAAACAGAGCCAGGGAAGGGTTTATAGGGAAGCAATTGCTGTGTGGAGTGAGAAGTGGTCACCAGAGGCCAATCCGCCTGGCTTTATTGCCTGTTACCAGTGACTTTTCCCAACCAGGGGACAATAGATCCTCCGCTATCAGCCTCAGCTCCAGTCAATACAAACATGACATAGTTTTTTAAACTAATATTTTTCCAGCACGCAATTCCATGGAGAGCAAGAACGCAGCGTTACCATGGCAATATATAGACAGCATCTGCCTTGGACGTAGCTGAAGGGAGAAATTGGAATAGAATTGCAAATTTCCTCTGTCCGGGAAGGCTCCCAAGGAAGCCACCGCAGCAGGCTGAGCAGGCTGCCTTCCCCAGCCCA
>NW_009729385.1:0-4270 GCF_000703405.1 Apaloderma vittatum | reverse complement strand
CGAGAGCCAAGGGCAGTGGGACTGGCTGAGCACTGCCCTGGCTGGATATTGGTCCTGCATCCTGCCCCAGAGCTCTGCAGAGCCTTGCATGCTCCTTCGCTGCCTCTGCAACCAGCCTGCTGAGCTGCAACACAGAAAACTTGCCCAGGCGCCCCAGAAAAGGGGCAGGTTGATCCTCTCAGGGTGCTTCCTAGAATTAACGTTCCCCAAAGACCTCCAGGAAGACACAGTCCAACAACTGGTGTCGAACGTGTGAGCGCTGCTGTGATACACCAGCCTTGGCGCTGTAAGACATTTTAATTAACTGTCTAGAAAGAGATACGGCTGCATGAATGAAACACACTCTGAATAAGAGCTCGCTGCCGTAATTTCAGTAGGGGAGGGTTAGGCAGCACGCGAGCGTACTTTAGGTGCGGCTGGACCAGCATCACGTTCCTGTACCCAAATGCCAGAGCTCAGCACCCCTTCCCTCTGCCGACAAAGACAAGGGAGCCAGCAGAGCTGGCTGCAGTCTGGATGGGACCCATTTCATCACAGGCAAACCCCAAACTGGAGTAACAAGGCAAGTAGGAGCCCCATATGATACTGAGGCCAGGGAGCCTGGGAGGGAGAAGAGGGACCCAAGGGGGAGGTAGTGATGGGGACCCCAAACACAGCTCTGCTGTCCCCCACGTGGGGGAAGAGGGGCACAACACAGCCAACAGTGATATGGGGATGTTCAGCCCACTGGAGAGGAGGCAAAAGGGATGAGTGGGGTGAGGGAGTGCAACATCACCAGGCTAAATTCATCCCCCATGAGCTAAGAGCTGGGTGGGAAGCAGCCATCTGACGGTGGCAAATTTGCACTGATCCTGCTGGCGTGGGGAGAGTGATCCAGCTCCCAGACAGGAAAGTCTGCTCTTCAGAAGCACTTTCAAAGAAAGAAAGAAAAAAAAAAGCAAGGAGAGAAGGAAACCTTGCGCTTCCGTGGCTCTCCTCCAGAGGCTGAGACCCAAGGGACTCCCAGGAGCAAATAAGACTGTAACACTGGAGGATTATCGCCCTGTCCTGCCTACGATGCCTCGAGAACCTGCACTATCATGCTTGCCAGAGGTGTAGGCAGAAACACAGGCAGCCGTGCAAAGCACCCAGAGATTTTGCTGCTTCCCCGCTCACTGCAGTATAAGCCTCTCCCCTCGGTGCCTGATCCAGGCAGAGGGAGGGTGCAGGCAATGCTTGGGATTTACATCAGATTGCAGATTATAAAGCACTTAAGGAGCAATGTGCTGTGCCCTGGTGCAAGGAAAGGGGGATTCCCTGTCCCTTCATGGAGCAACTACCCATGTCCCATCCTAGACACATCTCCAGCCTTTACCCTACACCAACATCACGGCACCGAGGAGACATCACGAGGGAAACCTCGAAGCAGAAGACAAGACAATTTATCCTCAGCTCATGATTCTCCAAAGTTGCAGTGACTCTGCAAAGTAAATAATTCCCTCTTCTTCAAAGGAAAGGGGTGTATGGCAAAAGCAGTGAAGCTCAGACCTCACCACAGGATGTTGCTGAGTCCCCACAATGGCTTTGGCAGTGCCAGCATGTGTGACCACAGCAGCAGTGCTGCCCTGTATGGGCGTTCATAGAATCATAGAATGTTAGGAGTTGGAAGGTTCCTTTAGAGATCATCTAGTCCAGAGGCAGGATCACCTAGGGCAGACCACACAGGAATGCATCCAGGTGGGTTTTGAACATCTCTAGAGAAGGAGACCCCACAACCTCTCTGGGCAGCCTGTTCCAGTGCTCTGTCACCCTCACAGTAAAGAAGTTTCTCCTCATGTTGAGGTGAAACTTCCTATGATCTAACTTAAACCCATGAGCATGGTGCTCAGCCACCTGGGAGGCTGAAGAAAGCCTGGAGTCTCTGACACCATGCTGGCTGCCCCACAAGGCTGCGGGTATGCAACAGGCGGTAACATGACAATGGGGACACCACTGAGGGGACACCACTGTGGGACACATGGCGAGGTCAGAATCGCTCACGCTGCACATCCTGGGGTTTGGGAAAAGAGGAAGACAGTGGAGGGTACTGGTAGGAGGTTGCTGGCTTTCCAAAGAAAGCCCCCTCCTGGAAAGAACAAGTCCCAGGTACAGACCCTGCTGCAGGGTCCTGTGGCTGCTAGCTGAGCCTGCTCCATCAAGCACAGAGAAGTTGGAGACTGCAAGGTTATAGCCTCTTTATAGGGAACTTGAACCCACTTAGGAACTGTTAGAGCAGGAATTCACTGCTTGGAGATAGACCTGCTCTGCACAGACACCCTCAAGCACCTGCAGGGGTGTGCAACACAGCGGGAAGTAGTTATCCAGCAGAGAACACCCATGAGAGAGCAGTATGTCTAGCTCAGCCCAGCCAGCAGATCCAGCATCAGCAGCTGCATGAATACACAGAAAACCCAATGTCACTGAGTGGCAATGGACATGTAGGACCCGGTCAGTGGAGGCAGACTGGGAGACAACAAGCAAGGACCCACTGTCAGAGGGGCAGAGATGCCCAGCAGGGCAGGAGCAAGACACCCATCCAAGGGCATTCTCTGTCAGCCCACTCCAGCATTGTCTGAGCGGTGCCGGGCATGTTCCCAGTGGGCAGAAGCCAGGGCTCATTGCGTACACTCGCCCAGCACCCTGCACCCAAGTCCATGGAGAGCAGATGCTGCGGAGCTCCCTGAGGGGCAGAAAGGGCTGGTGTAGGCTACACAGAAACTTTTCCCCCCATTCTGGATGCGGAGGAAAGGGGGATCCTGTCTCAGAGCTCGCAAACTGGCTCTGTGGGACTGTAGCTCACAGCAGCCTGGTTGCTGTGCTGGGTAATAATTACTTGCACGAGGATAATTATGGCAGGAGAAGAGAAAACTCCACTAAAGCGGTGTCCCGCAGAGCTCCCAGCAGAGCTCCCAGCACTGCACGCTGGGTGCAGCCCCGGGAGCTGCTAGGGTGCCTGCAGTCCCTGCCTGCGGGGTCTCTCCCCAGCCCCAGGCAAAGGGCACATTCACACCCCCGTAGTCAGAGGCAGCGCAGCACAGGGACAGGAGGAGCCCTGTGTGTACGGCTGTCCCAAGACACGTCCCGCAACTCTGCTGCTCAAGAAGGGAGCAGCCCAACGCTCCTCTGCACTGCAAGGGGCATGGATGTAAGGGCAGTAAGAGCTGAAACTCACTGCAGCCACAGAGCCCCCAAGGAGGGAAACTTGCCCAGCTGGGCACAGCAACAAAGGGTCGCCCTGCTCAGGGGAGCTCAGTGGGCACCGCAGGATACTCACAGCCAGCTGGACCATGACCGTGAGAGAAAACCTCTCCTTATGGAGGTCCAGCCAAAGGACTCAGGGACACCTTCACAGCAACGCTGGGGATCTGGCAGGGGCTTTGCTGAGCAGTGAGGTGCAGGTGTAGAGAACTGGCAGGGCTGCGTGAGCTGTGTGCACAACTAGAGGCTGGTCAGCCTACGGGGTTCCCAGGAGGGCTTCCTGGGAACAAAGGGGTGCCCAAGGGTGCACCCATAAGGGCTTGGGGTGGCAGGGACCCTCAGGCAACCACTCTGCCTGAGTACCCCACAACAAGTAACAGCAGGAGTGGCCACATACCTGTCTGTGGGTGCCATGGGGCATGCACCCCCACACATGTAGCCCATTCCAGGCTCCCCCAGTGCAAACACACACCCCTGGAGCAACACAGCCTCTCAGGCACAGCTCTAATCCCAACCCTGCTCCGCATGCTTGCACACACACACTGGCACGCATAGGCTCTTGCACAGACCAGACCCCTTGTGCATCCCTCCCACAGACGAAGAGTTTTACAGGCACCTTGCCCCAGTGAGCTCCTGCACGCTCTGCTCCCCACCTCGATGGGCTATTGCACCTCATGGAGGGGATGATGCATGTACACCCATCCAACAAGGTCTTGCACACACATTCCCTGGACAGGCACTTTTACACACACGCAACCTGGGACGCTCCCACCCCACCAGGTCCTTTCACACGCACCTGCTGGGCAGGTAATCACATGTGCCACCCCCGTCAGTATTTGCACCTCAACAGATAAACGCATTGCCCTTAGACGGGCGCTTGCACGCACCCCGAGGCGGGCTGTTGCGCGCACCCACCCACACACACAGACCCTTGCACACACTCCTGATAGGCTCTTAAACACGTACCCCTCCACCCCGCGGGCTCTTGCACACGGAGCCCCCTGAGCATTTACACGCACACGCCCCCCGCTCCCGGGACGATCGCTTGGCCCCA
>NW_009729384.1:11987-12286 GCF_000703405.1 Apaloderma vittatum | reverse complement strand
TGCTTTTGCTTCTGCCACAAGAGCTGGGTGCCAGGAGCAGGGACACAGGGCAGGGCAGGTGTCCCAGTGATGGGAGCAGCATCAAATTTGGGAGCAGCCTCACAGAGCTGCCTCCACCAGGACAGGGTATGGGCTGCTGCGAGTGTGAGCGTTGCTGGTTTCCCTGGGCACAACCCAGCTTTGGGACCAAGTGTTTTACCAGCATTGCCCTGTCCCCTTCCCTGCTGTCCCCGCAGAAGCTGATCCCCAAGCCGAGCCGGGGCCTCATTCCCCTCCGCAACGATTGCGTTTGGGTCACT
>NW_009729384.1:3182-11805 GCF_000703405.1 Apaloderma vittatum | reverse complement strand
ATGCTGCGCCCACCGTGCCGGTCACTGCCTGGGCGTGCAGGGTTGGGGGTCCCCATGGTGGATACCCGGACTTCGAGGGTCAGCCGCCGTCTGGGGCGCCGGGCAAGCTGCAGGCAGGTAGGAGCAGGGGACACCTCCAGGGTGCCGGACCCACCGGTGTCCCAGGGCTGTGGGATGTGGGAATGGCGTCTCATGGTGGGACAGGGCTGCAGGGCTGGATCTGCTCGGAGTTGCAGCACCAGGAGCCCTTGGGAAGCCCTTGAAGAAGATGGGTGTCAGTGCAGGAAGGATCAGGCCCTCCTTCCAGATCTGTTGTGGTGGTGCCTATCCCTGCGGCCTCAGGGCTTGTGGAGCCTCCTCTCCTTTGCAGCCTGGCAAAAAACATCCTTTAGCTGGGGGGCTCCATCCTGGGAGAGAGCACTGAGGTGCCCCTCACCTTCCTCTGTAGATGGCACTGATGGCCAGCACCGCAGGGACACATGAGGGGTGACAGAGGGACGGGGTCAGGCAGGGAGGATCCAGCTGCCCCCAGCTCCAAATAAGCCCCTTCGTGCCACCGTCTCTCAGGATCCTAAGTAGGACAGCCCCAGCCCTCCTGGTCCCCAGTGCCTTGCATTGTGTCCCCAGGGTGGCTTCAGAGCCCTTCAGGACCTGGCGGTGGTCCTGGAGGGAGAAACTGGGATGTGTAGGGGCTCACTGGTGCTGTGGGGGCCCACTGGTGTCATGGGAGCGTGTGCCCATGAGGGCAGACAGACCTGGGGGGACATGACAATGTGCCGAGGTGCTTGTGTGCGTGAGATGATGTTTGTACATTGGCCACAAGTCACCCCCTCCCTGGGGATGCTCAGGTGGGAAATGGGCATTGCCCCAGGCCAGGCTTTACCATGGCTGGCCCAAGGTGTCCCCTCTGCTTGAAGGACGACCATGCCGGAGGGACATCAAGGGGGAGGTCCCTGCTGGGGCCAAGAAAAGCACCATGCAAGGCTTGCGGGATGCTTGATGTGTCACCACCTTTGGGCCTAGGCCATGACACAGCCATGGGGCTGCATCTCCAAGCTGCCCATCCCCACAGCCCTGTGCCAGGGACACCCAGCAGCTCCCAGGCTGGTGGCACAGAGCTGAAGGAGGCGTGGCAGGAGGCACCTTCCTCTCTGCTGCCATGGAAGGGTCTGAAATGCATAAAGGCGGTAAACAGTTGCCTCAAGCATGCTCTGTCCCTCAGAGACAGACTAGGAGCCAGGCAGACCTTGATGTCAGCCATAGCGGGCAACTCATCTTGTGGCCTCCTGGAAAAACACATATGAAGGCAACAAATGTGGAGATGGTGTAGGAAACCCACTGCATGCTCCACGCTGCCCTACCAGCACATGGAAGCCCCTTGCCTGGCTCCTGGCTTCATGCAACCTCTCTCCTGGTCTCTGGTCCTTCTCACACCCATCTCCTGGCAGGTGCTGTCCCTGGGCGCTGATGTTCTCCCCGAGTACAAGCTGCAGGCGCCACGCATCCACCGATGGACCATCCTGCACTACAGTCCCTTCAAGGCTGTGTGGGACTGGCTTATCCTTCTGCTGGTCATCTACACAGCCGTCTTCACCCCCTACTCCGCCGCCTTCCTGCTCAATGAGGAGCAGGTGGAGGAGAAGCGCTGGGACTGCAGCTACTCCTGTGACCCACTCAACATCATTGACCTCATCGTGGACATCATGTTCATCGTGGACATTGTCATCAACTTCCGTACCACCTACGTCAACATCAACGATGAGGTGGTGAGCCACCCTGGCAAGATTGCCATACACTACTTCAAGGGATGGTTCCTCATCGACATGGTTGCTGCCATCCCCTTTGACTTGCTCATCTTCCGCTCCGGCTCTGATGAGGTATGGGCAGGGCCTGGAGGTCCATCAGGGCAGGAGGGGACTCATAAATGGGCAAGGAGAGATGTATGGGAGACAAAAAGAGAGGGGTGTGGATGGCTAGATCTGCAAGGAGACAGGTGGTTAGTCAGAGGGATGGACAAGGATGTCATTACAGGTTTTCATTAAGATGCTTGGACCTGGGATTTTTTTTTAGTAGGGTCAGACAGCCACACAGACCCTGCTGTAAGAGCTAAGATAGTGTCTAAATGGACCCACTCCCCTTGCTGGGTCTGACCCAGCAGGGCAGGCTGGGAACTCGGTTTAGAGACTGGTACCACATGCCAGTGAGGCTGAGTTTGAGGTCACATTGCCAGCCAGACTCACAACGTTGGCAGTCGGGTGGCCCTTGTGATTACTGAGCTACCTGGAGGCTCCACCTTGCCTTATAGCCTGTGGGATGGGGTGGAAGGCAGCTCTTTTGGAAGCAGTGATCAGCAAGGTAAGGACTCATCAGGAAACATGGGGTTGGCCTTGGCTCCTCTCACTTGCTCACCTGTAATCCCAGAGTTTGTTCCTTTCTGGGTCAGCAGAGGGAAACCATAGCATGATTCATCTAACCTACTTTAGATGTCACCTCCAGGACAAGGTGATTCATGCTCTAGAAGTGCATTTTTACACTTCAAAAAGAGCACAGCTAGACTGGAGACACGCCTTTGGCCAGGTTTATCTCCTGCTTGTCCCTTAAGTTTCTCACCTCTCCCCTGCAGACCACCACCCTCATTGGTCTCCTGAAGACCGCTCGGTTGCTGCGCCTGGTCCGCGTGGCCCGCAAGCTGGACCGCTACTCCGAGTATGGAGCAGCCGTGCTCTTCCTGCTCATGTGCACCTTCGCCCTCATCGCCCACTGGCTGGCCTGCATCTGGTACGCCATCGGCAATGTGGAGCGGCCCTACATGGAGCACAAGATCGGCTGGCTGGACAACCTGGGTGACCAGATCGGCAAACGCTACAATGACAGCGACCTCTCCTCTGGCCCATCCATCAAGGATAAATATGTCACTGCCCTCTACTTCACCTTCAGCAGCCTCACCAGTGTGGGGTTTGGCAACGTTTCACCCAACACCAACTCCGAGAAGATCTTCTCCATCTGTGTCATGCTTATTGGCTGTGAGTGCCTGCGCGTGTCCCGCTGTCCCCATCCCTGCCTTGGAGGTTGCAGGGGCTTCTCTGGGGAGAAACAGGGAGAGCCCACCAGGCTGTAGCATGTGGGGTTTTACGAAAGCATCTCCTTCTGCCTGTGCCTCTTGTGCACAGACAAACACCTGGGAAGATAGAGAGAAGTATGGATTTCAGAAACCCACTGGTTTCAGGTCCATTGTAGATACAGGCTTTGAAAACCTGCTGGTTCCAGGTCTGAGGTAGCTGGACATGCATCTCCCCATGTCCTGCTGAGTCCTGCCCTCTCATTGCAGCTCTGATGTACGCCAGCATCTTCGGCAACGTCTCCGCCATCATCCAGCGCCTGTACTCGGGCACAGCGCGCTACCACACGCAGATGCTGCGGGTTAAGGAGTTCATCCGCTTCCACCAGATCCCCAACCCCCTGCGCCAGCGCCTGGAGGAGTATTTCCAACACGCCTGGTCCTACACCAACGGCATCGACATGAACGCGGTGAGTATGGGTCAGGGAGGCCCCGTGTCCTCACAGCACTTTGTCCTGAACAATACAGAGTCTACTTCTGGGTCCACCCAAATATTTCCATCCTTTCAACCAGCGTGGAGAGGAGGCAGGAGAAGACTTGAGAGGCTGGACACGGACTCCAGCCTGTCCACCTCCTGCATCTCCCTTTCTCCTTCTCCCTGTCTGTCCACCCCTCAAAATCTACCCAGAGGTTTTCTGGGGCCATGATGGCATTTCATGGCTGGAGAGCAGGTTTGGTGCCAGCACACTGGTGAGGAGCTCAGAGCCTCTGTCAGCGCCAAGCACTTTCAGGCCGGTGTCTGTTGGTGTCACAGAGCTGCGGAGCCGGTATCGATCCAGCTCCTCTCCACACTGCCGGTTGCTAAGCAAAGTGCATCCTGCTCTCAGCGGCAGGGAAAGGAGGGCATTTAAATAAACCTCGATCCATTTTAATTAGAGCCCAGAGAGGCGGCTGTTTGTTAGCAAAGTGGGGATCAATGGCGGAGCCGCACTGGAGAGGCACCGTGTCTCCGAGCTGGGCGGGGAGGCTTGTGCCAACGGCGCCGGGGCGCCACAGGGGTGAGGAGTGGGCTCAGACAGGGTGGTCTGGGCCAGGATGGCAGGACTCGGCTTACGGCCACAAGGTTCAGTGCCGGCTCGTCCAGCTGCAAGGCAGAGAGAGGAATGGGAAAGGACAATGCAAGGAGAGAGATGGGACCTGGTACTCCCTGTCTCTTGGCCCTAGACAGGCCATTAGCCTGCTTCTTCCCAGCTCATGTGTCCTTTTTAACTAAGGCTTGATCCTTCTCCGTCCCTGGGCACTGTCAGGACATGGATTTGCATGAATTCAATCTTTCCATCTCGAGATGCTCTTGCCTCGTTAAACAATGGGGCAGCTGCTGGGAGAGCTCCAGGTTAAACCTCTCCCGTGAAGGAGACACCCTGAGCTGGGCATTGGTGTCAATAACTAGAAGCAAAGCTGTGGCACCCTACTAAGCACAAGTTCTCCTGGCTCAGTGCAAACCCAGGTCACAAATCCCCTGTGATGAGCTGAGCTTGTGGCCTGGACGTGCTGCCGCTCACACCGATTCCTGCCGGATGCTGCTGAGACACGATGCGATCTGATCAATCATCCCACGGCCTGATCAATTCATCCTCCTCCAATTTCCCAGTAGAGAAACTAAGGCACTGCTGCCAGCTGGTGAGATCATGACGGAGCCAGGAAAAAGCCATGCGCACGGCGGGCCCCAGCCCGGTTGTCCCAGGTTTGGCCACCAGTGGGATGTGAGAAGAGAGCAAGCAGGACCCCAGGGCCATATGCTGCTCTCCATTTAAAAAAACAAACCTGGGTGGATTTTGCCCTGGCACCAGGAGCCATCGGTGGCAGCAGCTTTCTCCATATTGCACGTTTTACCTTGACTTCACCTTCAGATTTAGCTTTTGTTCAACGCGAGGTATTTGCCAGGGGTATATTTGCACACAACTGGCCCATGCTGCTTCTTGGCATTCAGGCAGGTGCTGTTTAATTAGGACAGCGCCTCGTTACAAGTTTCTGCTCTCAATTCAGCCAAGATTAGTGGGTGTAAAGATGAAAAGAGGGATATGCCACCAGTGGGTATAAATGGATTGATCTGGTTATTATTATTTATTGCTTGGGAGTGCTCTCATCCCCGGCCGCATGCAGTACACACCAGGGACAGGCAGGGAAGATCAGATGTCCCCAGCTTTGGCTTTCTGGGTTTGCGGGCTCCCCATTTGGCCCCACGTCACGCTGGGTGTCACGCAGCCTCCCAGGGCTGCCACAGCAGTCCTTCCCGGGGCGGTGGCGTGACGGCATCCCTCCCGTGCTCTTCACAGGTGCTGAAGGGTTTCCCCGACTGCCTGCAGGCAGACATCTGCCTCCACCTCAACCGCACGCTGCTGCAGAACTGCAAGGCTTTCCGAGGAGCCAGCAAAGGCTGCCTGCGCGCCCTGGCCATGAAGTTCAAGACAACTCACGCGCCGCCCGGAGACACCCTGGTGCACTACGGAGACGTCCTCACCACGCTCTACTTCATCTCCCGGGGCTCCATCGAGATCCTCCGGGAGGACATTGTGGTGGCCATCTTAGGTGGAAAAGTCCTTCTTTCTGGGACGGTGGGGGGTGATGGGCAAGGAGCAAAGGGTGAAGGGTGCTGGGCGATGAGCAGTGGGCAAAGGGCGGCAAGTGAGGGGCACAGGATTTCTCCATGTCCTGGAGAAGAGAAGGCGTTCCTCAACATCTGACTGCCCACACCAGTTGACAGGGAATGGAGGATCCCCAGTAGGTGTCAGGGGGCAGCCACAAAGGCATGAGGAGAGCAGGGCATGGCTCACAAGTCCCAGCCATCACTGATGACTTGGTCTCCCCATCAGCGATGGCTTTCGTGGTGTAAGGCCCAGCATCCACAATCAGGGTTGGGGTTGCTGGGCATCCTCTTGTCCATGAGCCCCAAAATGAGGTCTGCTGGTCCAGTACATCTGGAGCTGAGATGGTTGCCCATTTTCCCCTAATGAGCTGTCTCTTGGCACAGGGAAGAACGACATCTTTGGGGAGCCCATCAGCCTCTATGCTCGCCCAGGGAAGTCTAATGCTGATGTGAGGGCCCTGACCTACTGTGACTTGCACAAGATCCAGCGGGAGGATCTGCTGGAGGTCTTGGACATGTACCCAGCCTTCTCTGACAACTTCTGGAGCAACTTAGAGATCACCTTCAACCTCCGAGATGTGAGTGCCAGGGCTGTCCTAGGGCAGGACGTGGTCATTGCCTTAAGTTTGACAAGTGGGGGGGCTGGCCAGGATGTCAACAGGTGCTCCTCACTCAGTCTGGTGGTAGATTGGCCAACAGCCACGTTTCCCAAGGCACATTTTGTCCTTTCCTGATATTTTTTCTCAGAGACACTTGCCACGTAAGATAGAAAAGAAAGTCAAATTCCCTCTATATCCTGTCCCACCCCAGGATGTCCTGTCCCACCTCAGGGTGCTCCTTCCCTACCCATGGCCCTGACACCCTTATCTCAGCCTCAGAACAGTGAGGCCAGCCTCCAGGATGGCTTGAGCTATGCCATCGGTCCAGGAGTCACTGAATGGGACAGGGCAGTGATGGAGAGCTAGAGGTAGCTGGAGACCAGCCCTAGGAGGATGCTGAATGGGCTGTAGTCCCTGTGGCACGCAGGGCCATAGCACCCATGGGTGAGACATGACACCTATGGATGGGACATGGCATCCATGGATGGACCTTGGTACCCGTGGATGGGACATGGCACACTTGCCCTGGTGACCAGCCCTTCTCATCCCTCAGGCAGACAGCGTTCCCCGCTCACCCCTCAGCGAGGAGTACGACTGCACCTACCGACGGGCGCACCGACGCAAGCACTCCCTTTGCCAGCCTGACAAGCCTGGTGAGTCCCACCACATTGGCAGAACCTGGCTTGCAGGGCAGGGGAGCGGGATCATCATTTAATTACTGCCCTGGCAGGCACCCTGAAGCAGAGGCGGCTCTCACTGCCTCCGTCCCTGCAGACCAGCCTGTATGTCCCACCCAGGGGCACCCATGCTGCCTTCCCTCCCTCTCCTTAGGGTGTCCCAGCCCTACAGGCACCCTAGAGGGGATGGGGGCTCATTTTGCCATGTGTGGTACTCCCCAAATTAACCTGTTGTGCTGCCCCACAGACCCAGACACGGGCATCTCTGATGCAGAGCAGTATCACACCTACTCAGAGCTCACCAACCCGCAGGACCCGCTGAGTAAGGACCAGTGGGATGACCTGGGCAGCAGCACCACTCCCTGTTCCCAAACCAGCGATGACGAGGTCAAGACTGGCAGCCCTGCGAAAGCTGAGCCCTTCCCACCCAAAAAGGATGACTTTGCTCTGCCCACGCTCAGCCTCGTCACCGCGAGCGCCGGTGGCACAGAGGTCGGCAAGCAGGCAGCGGAGAGCAGCCAGTCCTACGCAGGTATCCATGGCTGCAGCCAAAGCTGGCAGGAGGGTGGTCAGGGATGCTTGGGCATGGTGGCCTTGTTTTGGGACAGAGCCGAGCAACTCATGTGAATTTGAGGGGAATCGCGCTTGTGGCCAAGGGTCTTTGCTGCCTTTTGGTCCCAGGAGTACCCACTCTATCCCTCCCATGCTCTGCAGTTTCTCCTAGCATCCAAGGGGCCAAGTGCCATGTGCCTTCCATATGCAAGTTGGGTGACAGTGTGATGGATTCTCTATGAGCATTGGGGGTGCCAGGGTGATGGATCCCATAAACACCTCAAGTGCCAGGGAGATGGGCTCTCCCTGAGCATAACGTCTGTCAGGGTGATGGCTCTCCATGAACACGCTGGGTGATGGACTCTGGAGCATCTTTATGCCAGTGGAGCTGAGGGATGCAAGACAGAAGTGCTGAGATGTCTGTTCTCCTTCCAGCCACTCCCTTGGACATCCCCAACATGTTCACCTTCTGGGAGGACCGAAAGCCAAACCATCACTCGGAGCCTCTGGAACACATCTCCTTGGTACACAGCTCGCGGGACATCCCCCTGCAGAGCGACAGCAGACCAGGGCAGATCGAGTCCAGGCTGGAGCTGCTGCAGGCCCAGCTCAGCAGGTAGGCAGGTCTCCTGGGCACGGGGTTGGAAAGCACCTAGCAGGGCTTTGAGCCATCACCTTCTCCTGCTCTCCAGAGATGTTTCCTGACACCCTGGGACACTGTATTCCTTGGAGGGGTGGTGGGAGTGCTTTGCAAATGCAGCAGCTTCTTAAACGGCAAGCCCTGGCCCTGGCTGCAACCCAGCATCTCGTCTGTGCCGTCCCACCACCCCTGGGATCTGCCTCCTTGCCGCTGCCTCCAAAGTCGATGCAGTCACAGATATGAAACCACCCACGACCCGAGCCCTTTGCAGGCCTCCTCTTCCTGTTGCAAAGAGCTACAACCATCCTCTTGCTTGAGCAAATGAGCTTCGTGTGTATTGTTGCCCTCTAAATCAGAAAAAATACATAATTTTTGAATGAGAAGGAAGAGCCTGCACCGGAGGTGCAGGTTTAAAGGCCTCAGGCAGCACCTACACGAGCGGCTGGGTCT
>NW_009729384.1:0-3158 GCF_000703405.1 Apaloderma vittatum | reverse complement strand
AGCTCACTTCACCGCTGTGCCCACACACGTATTTTGGTGTCTCGCCAACATGCCGTCCCTGGCAGCAGGGGCTAGATCTCCTACCCACTCTGGAAGTGCTGCCAGGACCATTGCGAGGGGGGCTATGCCCACTCCTGCCAGAGCTGCTCATTTCAGTCAAGGACCAAGTAAAAGGAAATGACTTTTTTTACTTTTCCATTTCCTTCTGTTGCTCAGTTAAAAATGGTTGGCACCAACCTGCCTTGCTCCCATCTGTCAGCACAGGCAGCTGGCCTGGAGAATTGATCCAGATTAAAACTAACCATTGCAATTTTTCCCCCTCCGGGGTAGTTTTAGCTCTGTTCAGTTCCCTGTTCCAGATCCCAGTGTGGCTCCATAAAAAAAATGGGCAGAGCGTGATTGAGTGTGGCAGGAGAGAGATGGCAGGATTGATCTTTCTGTGGCAGTGCTGGCTTGAAGCTGCCTAGAAACCTCGCCAAGTAGCACCAGGCAAAGCATCATTACCCCCGGGCAGCTCAATTGGTACCTCCTCCCCAGTGCCTCCCCTGCCCAGCTGCTGGTCTGGCTCTCACGGGATGCAGCGGGATGCACTGCACTAACGCTGGGCTGCTCTGTCCCCAGGCTGGAGTCCAGGATGTCGTCAGACATTAATATAATCCTCCAGCTCCTGCAGCGCCAGCTGTCCCAAGTGCCGCCCGCATACAGCCCCATCTCGCCATCCTCCCACAACCTGGCCATGTACGGCATCGTCCCGCGGAGCCTGGAGCCGCTCACTCCCTGCGCGCCCCCGAAGGATGAGGAGATGACGACCCTGGAGCAGGTAAGACCACCAGCACTGGCCGAGCTTCCTTCTGCCCTGAGCAGACGGGTCCTGGAGGGCCAGCGGCTCCCTCCAGCTTCCCTGCATGTGGAGCACAGCCAAGAACTAATGAGTCCAGGCAAAGCCCAGAGGTCTTGAAATGGGACCAGATCTACCTAGAGATGCTTCTTCCCAGTGCATCGCTGCTTTTAGGGTAGCGCTGCCATCTCCAGCGGTACCACGTTGCCCAATGAGTAGGGAAGGGTGTGGGTTCCTCTGCTCTGAGGTTTCCTCAAGCAAAAAATAACATTTTGGGGCTTGGAGCTGGATGGGGTGAGGAGAGAGCGTGGCAACTTTGTTTTGCTTTTGCCATAATCCACCTGGTTCCTCCTTTCCCACCAGAGCCCAAGCTACACGGAGGTAGAAAAGTTCCACTTGAAATCCAGGGACTCCTTGTCAAGCGGGATGCACCTTGATGTGGCGTCTGATGAAACCGTGACAGTCTACTCCGAGCAGGAGCACCATTCCCCACCTCTCCCGAACCCAGAGCCTCCCCACCAAAGGGTACCAAATACCCAGGGACTCTTCCGGGGCTCTCGTTTCCCTTCCCTCCCTGAGCACTTGGAGGCATCTTCCGAGCACCAGGACATTCAGAGACACCTCTCCGACCCAGTGCTTCCTGGAAGTTAGAGACGTGGGGGCTGCGAAGGAAGTCAAGAGGCACCTCAACTGCGAGCTCGGTCAGTTGATGTTGATTTTGACTGCAAGGGTAAGACAGAGGACAATGCCATTGGCTCAGGGGTTATAATTTGTAGCTGTCTTCTGCCACCGTGAAAGGAAGCGTAGAGTGGCTGGCTTCCAAGGTCAACGTTTTCCAGCGGTTCCCATAGAGTAGATTTCATTTGCACACTATAGTGAACCCAGAGCAGTTCTTTCCTACGGCCACCAACAAGCTGGCTAGGCCAAACGGTACCCACCGCCTCTTCCTTGCCAAGGCTTCCTCTCGAGAACAGCACAAGCCAAGTGAGCCACAGCAACTGGAGGAGACCAAATCCATGGCTCCTACCCGCAAGGCCACTTTGCTGTCAGCTCTTTGGAGCAGGGATCATTATGTTGGTACGGGGCTTAGCCCAGTGGAGCCTGCGGGCGTTACAGAAAGGGTAGTCACCAGACGAGGAGGAGATCTCCACAGTGTGGTACTGGGGGGAGCTGCAGGTGGGAAGCAAGGAGAGAGGACAGAGGCTATCCTTGTCCTACTTGACTGCCACTGAGAAACTAAGGGCCAACAGCCCCTGCCACTCCAGCATGCTTCAGCACGAGTCCTAGGGCACTGACTTCTCCAGCAAGGCTGAACGCCTTGCAAACCCCAACATGCATCCCACAACTCCCCAGATAAACCCACCTGGTCACTGGCCTGGGCATAAAGCACAAAACTCAGAAGCACAATCCCGGAAAGCTAAAAAGACTCAGACACTTCATCTCCAGCCCTTCCTCCCAGCTTCTCTCTTTTGATAAAGGTTTGATAGATGCTTCCTCCTCCCCAGCCCTTTCCCTGGCAGGCTCCCAGCGCATCCCCCGTAGGAGAAGCCCACTTAGCACTGCCGCCTTGCCGTTCGGTTAGATGCTGTGACAGTCCTAGGCCGCCTGCTCAAGTAACGTATCGAGCTCCCTTTGAGAGTAGTAAAACTGTGAGCATCTCTTTCTCTGGAGTTTTAGTGTACACTTTGCTAATAAAGATGTTTTTGGCACCTAATGTGGGTTACACCTGTGTCTGTTGGAGGCATCTGCAAATTCATCCCTGGCAATACAAAGCACAGGTGCTTATCAGCAAAGATCCCTGCAAAGGCTGTGGTCAGACCCCAGCTGCTTCAGCCAGGGAGCGTGGGGATAACGGAGCTCAAATGCAGGTCTTACAGGTCGAGGCTGGGGCCTGGCTGGAGCTTTATTGAGCAATTCCTTCCCAGTAGGATGTAATTCAGGCTCAGCAGCAATTTGCAGAAGCTTTTCTATGAGACCAGCCTGCTGCTCTTCTCCTGCCCATGAGAATTGGTGTCACAAACACACCTCAGGAAAAGATTACACCAAGAGTCCATGCAGCAAGTCGGACGTCAGATAAGTGCAGTGATACCTAAAGCCCATCCTACATCCCTCAGCGAACAGGACACAGCTCCTGTTCAAACGGGACAGCTTCTTCAGGAGGGCTGGACCTAGGATCACCCCTAACAGACCCCATATAGCCCCAGAGGTGGGGACAGACCCCTTGCAGGTTTAACCCCTTGCCCTCAGCAGGAGTTAAACCTGCAGGAGCTAAAACCAGCCGGCAGCCCCTGCCCAGGCCCCATCCCACCGAGGGGCTGTT
>NW_009729383.1:0-567 GCF_000703405.1 Apaloderma vittatum | reverse complement strand
ACAGTGGAGTAGACACAGGAGCAAGTTTGCTGACAAGACTTGCAACTCAGTAGGGGACTGGTGCTGGAAATGGCTGTTCCTAAAGCAAAGCTCCTCATGGTAGAGACATACACTGCACCACTTCACGGAAAACTATAGCCCCATGGGAAGGACTTGCTTTGGAAGGGTGTGTGAAGAATTGTGCCCCATGGCAAGGACCTCACAATGGAGCAGGGGAAGCTTATGAGGACCTGATTCTGTGCTCAGCAGGATTTGTGGCTTTCCTCTGAAGGCACAGAGCGTGCACTAGCTCAACCGCAGGTGAAACAAAGCTCTGTGAGAACACAGATGTTAGGGTTAGGAAGGGGTTAGGAAGTTGGGAGAATTAGGATGAAACTGGACAGGCTGCATCAAAGGGCTGAGGCCAATTACACAAGGTTCGATATGGCCAAGTGCAGGTTCCTTCTCTTGGGTCATGAGGAAGGAGTAGAGACTGTTCCGCAGGGAGTAGAATCATCCATTTCTGAGTAGAGACACAAAAGAACACACATACACAAGCATACACACTCATGGGGAATCACGCCCAAA
>NW_009729382.1:0-238 GCF_000703405.1 Apaloderma vittatum | reverse complement strand
CCCTCCTCCTCAGAACGGTTCTCAGGTCCTTTTCCCCTCTGTGTCCCCCCCAAGTGGGGAGGAGGGGGGTCAGCAGCTGCTGCTTTCCACTGCCTTTGGGGGTTGGGGACTGGACCCCTCCCAACCAGGCTCTGCCTGCTGTGGGGGCTGGTGGCCCTCAGCCTCTAATCGCAAGCGGGTGCAAGAATGGTTAACCCTCTACCACCCCTAAAAATTGGGAGGTTTCTTATTGGCCTGG
>NW_009729381.1:1530-1889 GCF_000703405.1 Apaloderma vittatum | reverse complement strand
AGTACCCAGGTCTGCGTGCAGATGGCTTAAAACGTGCCCGTCCAGCCCCTGAACCCCAGCACAGAAATCCCCCCCGACTGCTGCCAGCCCCGGCGCGCGCCAGGAGCGGCACACGGCACGGCACTGCTGATTCCTCCGAGCTGAATCAGCGCTGGGGAGGGATTGCAAAACCCCCTGAAATGAACCCAAAAGAAAAACCACCAACCCTCAAACCCCCCTCTTGCTATGTGATCCACCAGGGCTAGTAACAGAGAGCCAGAAGCCACCAGCAGGACGGGGAGGGAGGTTCAGCGGGGAGCTCTGCGACGAGCCCCGAGGTCTCTGGCCTCCAGAGAAACATCCCCAGCCCTGTTGAAACC
>NW_009729381.1:835-1305 GCF_000703405.1 Apaloderma vittatum | reverse complement strand
CCGAGGCCGTGGCCCATCTGGGAGCGATTTCGGCGCTGAGTGGCACGGGGCTATTTTTACAAGGCGTAATTATTACCGAGACGGGCGGCGAGGTTGGGCTTTAACCCTTTTATGTGGCCTCCCGAGAGCATCTCGCCCCACGGGGACGGGGTGCCACCTGATGGGGCGGTCTCTCCCCACTTCTTGTGTCCAAGGTTGGCAGGAAAAGCCCCTTCCCCGCTGATGGTGAGCAGCCGCTAGCCCGCGCATAGAGGGGGCAAGGGCAGGGCTCTGCAGGGGGACAGACCTGTCCTGCTCAGGATTCTGCCACCAAGCCCTGACTGCTGGGCTGGGTGTTGGCAGAAACCCCCAAAATGCTCCACAAGAGGTGGCAGGGTCACGGTGGGGACATGTCCCTTGCGGGATTCCTGTGCTGGGGGCTAAGCGTCACCTAC
This sequence comes from Apaloderma vittatum, assembly GCF_000703405.1. NCBI lineage: Eukaryota > Metazoa > Chordata > Aves > Trogoniformes > Trogonidae > Apaloderma > Apaloderma vittatum. The sequence goes on along the minus strand of NW_009729381.1, from coordinate 871 downwards.
GGGGAACTCTCCCTCCTTCCCCCCACCGCCACGTCC
>NW_009729381.1:421-679 GCF_000703405.1 Apaloderma vittatum | reverse complement strand
TCACCCACGCCCCGTACCCGCACACACCACGCGGACACGGCTTCCCCGGCACCTCTGCAGACCCGGTCACCTCGGTCCTACCATCCCCAGGCACCCCCCAGCCTCCTTGAGGGGGGACATTTTTGGGACACCGAAAGATGTGACAACACAGAGGGGCCGCTATTCTCGCAGTGACGGCCCTGTTCCCGGGCAGCGGCGTGCCGGGCGCACGGCAGCGGGGTCTGGTCATTGACCCCAAGTCGGCGCCGGGGACGCAAC
>NW_009729381.1:0-220 GCF_000703405.1 Apaloderma vittatum | reverse complement strand
CACCTTCTGTCACCGGCTCCTTCAGGGGTCTGGGCATTGGATGGGGAGGGGTGTGGGGGGGTGTCAGCTCCTTAGCATGGCCCCGGCACAGCTGGGGTATTTTGAAAATGAGATTTATGTGGTCACAAAGCTCTCGCCTGCTCGAGATTTGGGATGGGAGAACCCCTGAAACGCACTTGATGATGTGAGGGTGAACGAATGGGGCTGGTGTGCCCTCTCC
>NW_009729380.1:25093-43026 GCF_000703405.1 Apaloderma vittatum | reverse complement strand
CCCCCTCTCTCCATGCCTCCTCCCCTCCCTCCCTCCCCGCAGCCTCGAGTCGCGCCAGTGATGGAGAGAGCGTCACCATCTCCTAGCAACGCTCCTAGCAACGGGGCAACATCTGCTCCCGCTGGACCAATCCGAGCCGGGAACATCTGGGCACCCACCTCCGCGGGCTGCGGCCGGGAGGTGATGCGCTCCTCAGTGGCTGCAGGGACCCGCAGGAGCTGCCACCACCTCCACGGCCACCTCCACCACCGCCACCTCCTCCAGGAGCAGCGAGCCGCTTCGGGCAGCGAGGGAAGGACAGGGAGCAGCCCTACCGGGGACTAGCTGGGTGGGTGCTGTTTAGCTGACGGGGGCCAGGGACAACGAACCGTGGGGTTGTCCGTGGCGGCGAGCCGGCCTGGGGGGGATCTGTGCAAACAGCTTTAGCAGGTTTAGCAGGTGGCTGCTGGTGCGGAGTAAGTTTTGTGTTTGTTGGTGAGCTCTCGGCTTTGCTGCGTGGTGGAAGAGGGCAAAAAGCTGAGAGGGATGCAGGGCTACGGGCTGCAGGCTGAGGTGCCTGCTGCTCTGCCGGACTCTGTCCCGCTCTGTGAAAGGTCGTTTTAACCAGAGCTATCTTTTTACGGTCAAAGCTGAACTCTGAAAAGTAACTGTAGCTAGTCTTTCATTGCCTGTTCGTGAAGTATCACCCTCCGGGATGAGACAACTATCTAAATATAGATGTCTTATAGCTGCGAGACACAAATACGCACACATATGTGCTCTCTTTTTCTTTCTCTCTTGCGGGATTTAGACCTGCTTATTTTCATTCGTGTACATAAAAAGTGTGAGTGTCTCTGCACACACATGTGAAAGTGCAGAGTTTAGGTATGCACGTGTGTATGTGTGATTGTTTTTCCCTCGGCGGGAAATTTACTACAGTGTGCCAAATACTCCCCCCAGAAGGCAAGGCATCAGCCAGATGCTGCTGCATCTACTTGCAGCCTAGAGACCGTATCCTATGTAAGGCAAACACTGAAACATGCATACTGCAATAATTCTGTTGAATAAAAATGGTAATTTGACTTTCCCCAGACCTCTATTACTCTGTAGGCAGTGTGGGTGTGTATGTGCCTGTGCGATAGGAAATTAGTGCTACTACTCAAAATAATGGTGTGGTTTTAACAGTGGCTTTCCTCCGAGGCAGACAAGAATTAGTGGAGAAAATAATGTGCCATTTTAAGAGGTGGTGTTTAGGGCAGTAATCATGTTCTAGCTCAGGAAACTTTTGGGTATTCAGAAGAGCAAGCTGGATTTTTGCAGCATTTGCTCCTAGAGGATTACAGCTATACCACAGAGCGACTGAAATGATTTTTCTTAATGTTTTATTTTACTTTCCTGATGTTTGAAAGGGAGTCCAGGAAGTGGACTTTGAAGTTGGAGAATTGAATGTGACATCAGAACTCTTATTTTTCCTGTTATTAAGCCCCATGGGATGCTGAAATAGCACTTTCATCTCTTGCTGTCCAGCTACTTGCCCTGTGTGTCCTGACTTTTCCACCTGAACTATACATTTTTCTCCTTGCTCCACCATGGCAGGTAACCGTTCAGCAGTGCTGTGCTGCCAGAAATGCTCGCTGAGCCCGTGCGAGGAGGAAATCTTACCAGAACTGCTGAGATTATCCCAGAAAGACCCTTTGCAGATTGACTCCGCATCCTCAGGTAACCAGTCTGCAGATTTAAGCTGGTCAGGCTTGCCTTCAGAGTGAGGGAAATTACTTGGATTAGTGTTGAAAAGGCAGTGAAGCTGAAAATATGATTTTATTCTTCTGATAAAAGCAGCGCGACTATGAGGAGCGACACAGGAATAGTTACTCAGTCAATAAGTCTCGTGCCTTCATGCACTCATGAGAGCTATTCAGATGCTTGTGCCTTGCACACACATGTGCCCAGAGAGAACAGGCAATTAGGGAGACCTGCAAAGCAATTAGCAAACTAAAAGAAAGGCAGTTTTAAAGTGCAAAGCCAGCAGCTCCAGCCGGGAGATGACAGCATGACTGAGGGTCTTCATCTTTCCACGGGTCAGTTAAAGGGGGTTTTCTCTGCCTGACTGAGGAATAAGACTCGGTACTCTGGAAGGACTGTAATCAATTGACAGTCAGTGTGAAATCCTGGGGCTGGCATGTGTTTCTTATCCACATGTTCATCTGCTTGTGGTCTGGTACTTTGCATTATGAACTGGGAATCCCACGGTGGGACCAGCTGCTTTTCCTGTCCCTGAAGAGGGTAAATGCAGCAGCATTGCATGTGAAATCAGAGGAAGGTTTCAGCTGAGCACTCCCTAATTGCGAGTGCTGCTAAGGTTAGAGACAGGGGAATTTATCGCTGCAGTTTGCCAGCAGTTGCAAGGACAGGATGATATTTCCTGCCATGTCAAAGTCACGTCTCCTGCTGGTAATAAATGCCAATTTCTGTGCGCTCAGGAGCCTCAGGTTTTCTATTTGTGCATGCAGGAGAGGCTCAGAAATGGTTTCCGTCTCTGCTAGCTTTAGCTTGCATATTGATTATCCTCCTTTACGCTGCGAGAGGAAACCCTGCAGCGCGCCCGCACATTTGACTCACCCCCTTCCGTGACCGGCATCGACAGCTCTGCCTTGGCCAGAGAGCCTCTGTACCAGCTCGTACAACCCCTTTCACTGCAGCACCGAGCAGGCAGGAATGAATTTTCTTCCCGAAGATAGGTAGGAGAGGTGGAGGCACAGGCAGGTGTGGGAATGCCCTCAAGGTCTCATGGAGGAGCTCTGGGACAGAGCTGCTCTGCAGACCCTGGGCTTGCAGATCCCTCTGCATTGCCTGAGATGGAAAAGCACAAGCTCTGTGGTTTGGGTTTTTATTTTGTTGTTGTTCCCTGGCTGTTAAACCCTATCTCACCTCCTGTCTGGGCAAGCTTACAGCTCCGTGGAAATCGCCCGGTGCTAATTCGTGCCGAAGAGGTGCTCCTGTCACTGGGGTGATGTGGAAGCACAGGGGCCGGATGAAGAGAATTTCTTGCAATTTGCAGTTCAACTGTGAAGTTGCCGTGTTATAAATCTTTTTCCAATCCAATTTAGATAAGATAACCTTCTGTCCAAACATGCCTAATAACTCTGTGGGTACCACACCATGGAGCACTGTAATTATTCCTGGGGAAATAAGTAGGAACAGCCGCATTTCACTTTTAATGAAAGTACAATTAAAGCCCTCGCGAAGCTGCCTTTCAGAGATCCGGGCTTGAGACAGAGGCGTCTATTCCTTCACTGCCGCGTGTGGGATTTGTTTCAAACTTCCATTACCGCTAATGGCAACTACAGCCGCCATGCTCCGATGTGCCGTGCATTCAGAGCAGGCACACACCGGCAGGGTGTAAACACTGGTCAGCGTGAGCAGGCGGCACTTGCCCTGTGGCTCCCCAGCTCCAGCAGCGCTGCCCACTGTCGCAAATTTTGCCGAGTCCTTGGTGACTAACGGAGGGCTTGCAGCTGAATGCTGGTGGGATGCTGAATGAGCATTTCTGAGGTTCATCCGGGCTGGAAGGACAAACCTTGTGCTCAGGACTCGGCGCTACGCTGGTTAGTCCCCATGGGGAGATTTGGCCCTGTGCCTTGACTTGTGGTGTAGCGCTGAAAAAAAATGTAATGTGATTAAGATGTATCTGTCTCTGAGCTTGACTGAGGCAGAGGCAGTGACTCATACCACCTTGCTGTAACTGTCGAAACACTTGGCTCGCAGGAATAGCCTTCTACACAAAAAGCACTGATTCAATATGTTTATATTTAAACAAAACACTAAGGGTCTGATTCACTGCGGCATTACTACAGCCTTGTATGCCTGTAACCCTGGCCAAGCAGTCCTTAGGCACGCACAGAGCCAGTCTGCTCTTTCAAGCCAAGTGTTAAAGGCTTGGTCCTTACAAGCTTCCTATAGAGAGAGGTGCCCCTGGTAGGCTTTAGCATCAGTGCTGGTGTTGAGGTACAGTGCAAGGACACTGGTCATGCTCTTGTTCCCCTGCACTTGCAGAAAAATATGTGGACCTCTCCAGCAGCCAGGAGAGATGACGGTGGCTATGGGATGGGTAGTGGTGGAATGGCAGCTCACTGAGCGCAAGAGCAGACCTCGAGGTTCTGTGGAGCAGCCGTGTAATGGGACTCGCATGTCTTTGTTTCACCTTCTCATCATGTCACTGCAGGCGTGCAGGCAGCCCTGCTTCCCTCCTGGAGAGTGCAGGTAGAAGTTGAGCCTCCTGTGACAACCCCTGGGAGCTGCTGGGCTGGGGAAAGGGTGCCCTGGGTCCTACAGATTTTGAATTGCTGGAATTTGCTAACAGCTAGCATGGTGTCAAGCAGCTTGTGGCTAATTTGCTCTTAGAGCATAGCCTTCCACTTACAAGTGGGAACACATTTAAAACCAACCTTACAGCCCAGGGGTGCTCTTGGTGTTCATTTGCTGGTTGTTTCCCTTCCTTGCTAGTAAAGCAAGTTACGGAGGTTTTTATAACTGTGCTGCTTTGTCTGATGTTGTGAGGTCTTTAGGAATTTTAAAAAGAGCCAGCAACACTGCACCCAAGGGATATGTCCCAGGCTAGTGCTGAATGTAACCTCAGAATGGTGATGCTAGTTGGATGCCTGATGAACTCACTGCCGTGATGGTTGTGTATGTTCCTCTGCAAACTGCAAATGTTTCCACCTGCTTCTGCCAGCCAGCGTCAGCCCTCAGCCCACTGCATGTTCTAAACCACAGGTCTCCTCCCTCCCTCTATCACAGGACCAGGGTCCTGGTGCTCCAGCAGCTCCTTGTCTGACTCCCTGCTGTTTGCTCGTGTCTCCACGACCACCCATGCCCAGGGGATGCTGAATGTCCCACTGTCACCCTCCATCTCTGGGGCAGGGAGAGGGATTCTCGTGGCCAGGAGTAGCCAAAGAGGGATTTCCACAAGGCTGGAGGGAGCTGAAGGACTGAGCTATGATGCTCTGCATGCTGTGGTTGTCTGTCTTGCCCCCACACTTGGGCTGATTTTGTGCTTGCGCTGCACACAGGCAGTACTGGGTCTGTGCTTCCAGCCTTTACGCTGAAAACCATTAGGGAGTGAGTTTTAGCATTTAGAGGCTTGATTTGAAGAGGAGGGATGGGCACATGGTTGGCTCATCAACCTGTGCACTGAATTTGGGACTTTCCCCACCCTGACATCCTGGGCGGCTGCAGGAATGTCAACTTCATCTTTCTGTACCTTTATCTTCCTTAGGGTGAGGAAAACTAACATTCTCCCACCTCACAGTGCCGGGAGAATAAATGCATTTGTGATTGTGCTCAGATAACACAGCAGTGGCGTTTTCAGCAGGGAGAACCAAAGTAGTTAATTGTCCATGATGTCCAGGCTATGGTATAATTCAAATCTTAGAACATAACCTGCAAGCATGAATGTTGCTGCATATGAATTTAAACCAGTGTTTTCAGTGACTTGGTGCTAGCAGAGGCTTGAAGGTCACAGCCATACCCTTGCCCTTGACAGCTGAGGTCAGTGTAGGGGGCATCTCTGCTGTGTGCAATGGTCCAGGGTGACTAAAACGTGGCATTGTCCCACTGCAAGACCGGTGGTCCATCTCCTGGGAAAATGCTGCTCTTCTGTGCAATCCACGTCAGGTCAGGTCCCAGAGCAGGGCTAGGCGTCTTGGCTCCAAACAAGGTGTTAATCCCCACCAGTAAAGGGTTTTCTGCCCAGATTTGTAACATCCTTTCTGGGAAATCTCTGTCCTCACGGACTTGAAATTCAGTAAGACTCTCTTATGTGGGGATTTCTTTGTCAGCCCCTTCTTGTAAGTTTTTGATGTAGAGGAAGGAAGAGAGAGCACGTTACTCCTTCCTGCCAATGGAGGAGAGATGCTACCACTCCCTGAAGTAGTTGTGTGGGTATCTGTTCACTGCCACCTGCAGGTAAGACTCAGTGAGTCTCCCATGGCCCATGGAAGGATCCTTCCAGTGATATGAGGTCTCTATTTTGGCTATGCAATACCTTTTGGTTTTTCTGCTGTGGCAGAAATCTTTTATTTCCTCAGAAAACCTAAGTTTCAGATGCCCCTCAAAGACAACCTTAATTTGGGGAAGAAAACATATCCCACAGGACCTGACTTTGAGTTGTTCTAAAAAGTGCCTCCAGATACTTTCTTTCCTGAATTTCCTTTAAATGTCGGCACAATGATTTTATTTTTTAAAAAAATATTTTATTTTTTTTAAATGGTGCATTTAAAAGCAAACAGAAGTTTCTTACAAAAGAGAGGGTTTGGGAGGTGATGATACCACCTGCAAATGCATGTGCCTCCTGGTATTGTCTAGTAAATAGCAAAGCAAACCCCAGTCCTGGTTCTCATAGGGACCCAGTGTTTACCAGACTGAGTACCATCAACGTTTCAAATCTCATTAAGATGCTCAATTAGCGCCACGTCCCCTTTTCACAGAGGTGACTGAGCTTGGAGTAGCCAGCCAGGCCTGGCCACAGGTGTGCAGAGAGCCCTGGCCCTCTGCAGGGCTCTGCTCTGGGGAAGCAGACCTCCACGGGGCTCCACAGGACAGAAGCCCAACAGCCCCTTCTCTTAGCCGAAAGGCTGAAGCTCCATCTTCTGTGCCCAGAATCACTGAAGTGACCCGGAGACCAAACCAGTTCCATCACCCTCCCGCCAAGCTGGGGCTCTCCAGCTTCTCTGGGACGACACTACCATCTAGTGAAAACACTCCGTATTGGTTTTGCAGGGAAGCCAGGGAGCTCTGTGAGCAACGTGTGGAAATTAAAACTTATCCCTTATCCCACACGCACCCCAGCGTGGTGCAGGGGCTCATGCTCTGCAGACGGGTGGCCTCATCCTGGTCACTCCTGCATTGCGTAGAAACCTTCCCATCTTGGACATCTCTCTCTCCCGGCTCTGTGAGGCTGTGGCTGGCCAGGGGTACCCAGCTCGGGTGTAGGACTTGGAGACTCTGCCTGGCAGTGGCTGCATGTGTCCAGTGCTGTGGTTGTCTGAAGCGGGGCTCAGGGTGGCAGCTCACAAATGCCTTCACATTTGCCAGCGTCTCAATTCTTCCTCCAGTGCGTCAAGGCTGAGTTTCATCCCGTTTGGGTCCCACTTCTGGATCCCTCTTTTCCCTACGACCCTGCACCGTGACATGACAGCCATCGTGGCAGCAAGTATTACCGAGTCTCTTTTTCTTCTTGTTTTGTGCAGAACTGATCTGATCGGGGCTTACCAAAGACATTAACGACGTCGAAAGTAGCCTACTTTAAGAGAAAATATGCAGAAGAAGAACATTTACATCAAGATTACCATGAGTATTGTCCAAAAGTGAGTAGCTCTCCTTCCAGACCCCATCCTCCCCTGTTTTTTTCCTTGATGCTAACGACCCGTTTGCTTGCTCTTTACTCCCCAGCACCTGATACTACCTGAGGACCGGACTTGTATTCTAAAACTTTCTCTCCAGAAACTCCGATTCCTGGATGACCCTGAAGCCTATCTCCGTAGGTCTGTATTAATTAACAATCTGTTGAGGAAGATTCACCTAGAGACAGAGAGGGAGAGCTATGAATACTTTAAGGAGGCTCCGTGTTATAGGACTGCTTACTCTGATGCACGAAAACGGCTGAAGTTTATGGTGCAGGAGTGCTGTTCCCAGTCGCTCTATTATGAAGAGCTGCATTCGTATCGCATTGTGCCTTACTCTGCAGAGAACGCCGTTTACGGAATGGGCTACACGAGCAGCCACTTGGAGCAAAATTCTCAATTGCTTATTTATAAAATGAATTAAAGTAGCTGTTAGACCCACTGATGTTTGTTTCTGAATGCTTGAACTGCTTATTGAGATGTTAAGATGAGGCACTAATTGCAGATACACTTGTGATCAAAGGCGGATGCGTTCAGAGCTGAGTGGAAGGTACTTTGGATAATGCTCTGCAGTCCCTGCTGTTAAACCCCTGGCTGTGAAGTACCTTGACCTACACACAGAGCTGGTGCAATCTGGAGGTCTTTACCTGCAGAGACTGCATGCAATGTGTGTTGTAGAAACAAAGCCGCATTTAAGTTATCCGTGTGTAGATGCAGACGTGAAAAATCACTTTGCAGTTAAATTATGCCATCCCCTGTGGAAGGGCAACCCCCAAAGCAGTGAAGTAGTCTAACAGGGAGGAGTAAAATGTGAGTTATTTACTGTAAAGGTATAGATAGAAAGTTTCTTTGAGAAATGCTTTGACCATGAAGGAGTTAGTGCCAAAGGAAACAGCCTTTTGCTTAGGATTTTCAGAGATTTAACTCACTCACTACTTACAAGACGCTCTGTACTGATATTCTCAAGTTTGTGGTTTTTGGTTTTTTTTTTAATAACTGCGTTCACCTTTTACTTATATTCTCTCTTAGCTGGATCTACTTTGCTATTTTAGTACAAACCAGAATGATTCACAGGAAAGATTGTTTCTTCAGCCTATCATCAGTGTTTCCTTAACTTCATTTGATTCTTTCCCCAGCTGTTTCCCTGATACTTCTTTGCATGCTAGTTTGCTGTTTGGCCAGAGGTTCACTTTGGGAATAGAGTAATTTCTTTTTGTGTGGGATATAGAAGGCAGAAGAACAATGTTATAGACAGAGAATGAATGTATCTGAAAGACGCTAGTAAAACCTCAGAGGTTGTCCTGATGAAACTGCATTAGTAATAGTGTTTCAGGTTAAGCCAAATGTCTAATTTCAACTTGGGAATTTACTTTAGGATATGTAAATATATATTTCACAAGCTACAAGATGTTCAGCAAATTGATGACTACAAGTGGAAAGTTTTATAGCTGCCAAAGCTATGTTGTGAAAATACCAAAGAGTAATACAAGGGAAAAGAGGATGCTCCAGCAATGGGGTCAAAAGCCAAGATTGCACTATAACCTGGGGAAATGTGATTGATGAGCCTGTAAACTAGCTGTTATGCATACACAAGCAGTTCAAGTGCGGGTGACTTGCAGGCTAGAATTGCTGAACAAATATTTGAGATGATCCAAAGCTTGTAGAAGTCCTGCGGCTCTGTTGGCTTACAGTGAAAAAACCAGCCCTGCCTCGCTGGCTATCACCTCTTTAAAGCTTTAAAGCAAAGTAAAGAATAGCGCACTCTCTGCTGGAGGCAGATATGTATCTAAGAACCTGTTTTTATTTCTTTTAATTTCAAAGGCTTTGCTCATGCAGATGTGGCTGATGCTATTTCCGAAGCATTACACAGTATGAACAAATACCATTGCTTGCCAGGGACGTGCTTCATGTAGGATTCCTCCTGTAGCCCTGCTTACAGCATCCTTGTCGTGTGTGTTGCACATACCATTGCAGCTCTCAGGCACGTGTTGGTGCAGGAGAAAAGACAGAAAGGCAAAAGCAGGAGATGTGAAGAGCAAATTAACTCTGGTATCAGTTGTGAGAAGCCAGTACAGGTTGAGGAGACACAAGGAAACAGTGAAATCCAGATAAATTACTTTTTTTTTTTTTAATGAAGGAAAGAAAAAGGCAACCGTCTAATTCAAAACAAGGATAACCTGCAAACTAGAGAGAATAAACAGCACAGTTATTGTGGGAAGGCTGGAAAAACAGGGCAGCACTGTTCGGGTGGTGCTATTAGTCATGATGAATGTTCAGGTTTTTGTTTTTATTTTTGTTTTGAGACAAGGTATACTTACTTGTCTCTTACTAAAGAGTGTCTTCAAACTCTCGGTCAGCATAATTCGGTGTCAGAGATGCTCGGCTCTGTGTGGTCATGTTCCTGCTGCCCCTGGCCTTGCATTGGCCCCGAATCATGCGAATAATTAAGCTCATGTTTGGCGTAGTTTGAGAAACCTCTGTCTGAGAAAGCCCAGGCTCCTTATCAGGGGTGGGGAACCGCTGATAAAAGCTCGGAGCGAACCCCAGCTGCTGCCTGGGCTGGGGGCTGTTGTGTGTTGTGTCCCCCAAAAAGCTCTTGGCTGGCACCTCGCACACCTCCTGCAGGTGCAGGGGCTGGGGCAGGGGCGCTGGGAGACTGCTGGATGTTAGAGGAAAATGACTCTCATCTTCTGATTTTTCAAACTGTGCATATTGTTTTCTTCGTGTCCGTTTTTGCCTGAATTCATGATGATCTAGCAGCAACATGAAATGCTAAATTTTTTTTTTCCTCTCACTGACCTACTTTATTATATTCAAAGGATGGTTCTGACCTGAGTAAAGAAAACTTTTTTATATAAAACTAATAAAATTTCAATGGAATGAAAAAGCTCAGTAGGATTAAAGCCTTTAACCCCCTCCTGGAAAAACCCATTGCCCCTATCAGATTCATCTTTGAAGAGTAACTTCTTTGCCTGCTCGGAGAGGCAGATACTTACTTGCCAATCAGAAGCTTCTCTGATAAGGTATTATGATAATTGAGCTGAAATCTGGATCAGATAACAAAGCTTCTTGGGCTACCTGTGGAAGTGGACGATATTTTACTCATGTTTTTCTCATGTGTTGTTTTCTTGACCAATAAATATTGTTTGGTTTTTTTATTAAGTTCTACTTGCTCTAGGAGCTGTTAAAATGATTTATCTCTTTCTAGAAAACAAATTGTCTTTTTATGGTTGACTTCTTGATATGAAATTGAATCAAAGGTCCACAATTCTGAATATTATAAGTCTGTTCAAGTTTTTACTGCCTTCCACTTTGTGCAGTGATCTGTGCTGTTGAAAAGTGGGTCTGAAATATTCTACTTTAGTGCTTAAAACCCATAGTTCATGGGGTGATAAAGAAGTACAAAGGTGTAATAACATTGTGAGTTACTCCCAAACTATTTAATTTGACAGCTTTTGAATTATGGACTGATTTTAACATTTAGTTACTAGGTTACCAGGTACCAGCATTGTAATACAGCTACATACAGTGATTTTCCCTTTTTGGCTTTGCAGCTACAATTCAGCTCTTCTGGCTTCTGATGTGTGAATCTGTCTGTGGGTGGTCAACTTTCAGTGATAGATTTATATATATATATACTCTATTATGACTGCATTAGGAACTCCCACATACGGGCTATGTTTGCACTGGATGTAAAGAAAGTCTTTCCTTCCCTTTGACTCAGTTGCCTTGGAGATAGTAGCTTCATCCGAGAGAATATAGATGAGCTGGGTGACAGGGACAGACTTGGTAACGACAGCTGATCATTTTGTAAATGACTGACTTAGGGCAATTCATTTTCGTCTTGGCATGGCAGCACACTTGACTGTAATTAGTGTTTCAGTGAGCTAAGTTTTCTTTGTGTCGCTTTTCCCTACCTGGCTGTAAATGCCAGGCTTGGTCCCAGGTGCAGAAGAGAGGGTGGTGTCTCCATGGGTGTGTGTGTGGGGGTCCCCTGGCTTGAAGGGTGCCCTGGGTGATGCTCATGCTGGGAGGCAGCCTGTTTCAGACACCCCAACATTTTAGGGCCCTGATCCTGTGAACGCTTTGGTCGACATCTAAGTTTCTTTGCACGGATCCTCTCGCCGAAGCCAGAGAGGCTGCTCATGTACGTGGACGCTCAGCATGTGTGTGAGTGTCTGCAGGGCTGGGGCTGCTGTGCACCGCGGGAGCACTCCTCTCTTGCCTAATTATACGTGAAAGTGATTATCGAGCTGCCGCTTGAGTTCTTGAATACGTTCATATTGCACTGTAAATGGAACTTCTGTTTTCAATGAATGTGTTGAGTATATGGACTATCGTGCCTTAAAGTCCCATCCTCATATGAGCCTTTGTATATGTTCTGTAAATCTGCAAACCGTCTGTAGCTGATAGCTCCGTGCACTCGATAGGGATCTGGTTTGGTACCCAGCAGGGCCTTGGGAAACACAGCCCTGACCTCAGTTTGCTGTGGACACAGAGGGGATATGGCATTTCCCTCTCCTTTTTTTCAGATTGCTTTCCTCTTCGCCACTCATGAAATTCTGTTTTCCTGGTTTCTGTCTATAGCTGGGTTCTGGGTTACCTACAACGCCAGGCACCCCTCACAGGAACTCAGAAAGTTGTAAAAAAAGTTGTCTCCAGCTTTTAAATGCCATCTGTACAGTGCACTCTCAGCAGGGAATCACAATTGCATATAACAACTGTGGCAGGTGTAGTCAAGTATATCATCATATATTTGACATGATTAACAAAGCAGAAAAAGGAACACCTATTTCTGTTGAAATGCATGAGCCTGCACTATGTTAAATACATGGTGATTATACACCACATAATTGGAATAATACCTACTGGTTCTATAATTAAAAATGGCTTTTTAATGTTTAAAATTACTTGGGACCTGATTAAAGGTTTTTATGAAATTGTTTTCTAAAGTGAATAGTAGAAAAATGTATATGTATTTTAAATATAAATATGATGTGCATGTTATTAATAAAGATCTATTTCTATTGAACCAAATGGACTCTCACTGAGTATGTGTTGTTTGGTTTAAAAGTTCACATGTTATGTTACTAAAGAAAAGTTTCTAGCACCATCAATCCCCTGAAAAATTTATAAATCACAATTTATTTAGGGGACCTGCATCCTGGGGTTGAAACCTGGACCCATCTGACACCTGATGCTCCGAGCTGTGGAAACTCCCCTGAATGCTGTGCAAGCCCTGGCGTTCACTTTTCCTGCTCTGATCCCATCATTTGCACCCCAACATTCCTATGGGCTTGCAAGGCCCTTCTCCTTTTCCTTCTTTATTTATGTTATTTAAAAGTCTACAAGGAACCATTTTTCTAATGCAATGCACCTTTCAGGTGCTGCAGGAGGGTCAAAGATAACGGTAGCTATTGGAGAAGTTCAGGAAAATGTGAATTTTTACTAAAACCCCTGATTATGTTGAAAAGATCCGCCTCTCCCTCATCCTCAGGGCTTTTCTCTAGGATTCTTTTCCCTGAAGAAACTGAAGTGAAGGATGAACTTTCCCCTGTGGGTCGGAGCCTCTCGAAGCAGCCACAGGGGAACATCTTCCAGGGCCAGGCGCTTCAGCACACACCTCCAGCCAGGGCTCAGGTACCACCTGGGGGCTGCAGGCCCAGGTTTTTTTAAGACTAAGCACTGCAACCAGCTGCCATAGGCATGGCAGTAGATCAGTCACCTCCTCTCACGGTGTTGCGTTAGAAGAGCTGCATGATGTCAACCTTAGGACAGCTCTGAAACCTGCATCCTTTATGTACCTCACTTGAATGTGGTGTTATCAGGGTTAAGCAGTCACCACTGAAATCCTAAGTTGTTCTTTACCAGACGCAGCCCTTTACCCATCTCTGAACCAGTTCGCTTTTTAACCAAAAAAAAGGAATACCGAGACCTTAGCATGGATACGTGCATAGCATGGAGAAATGGGCTACTTGAAAGAGTTGGGTTACATGTCTGCAGCTTTAGCCTGTTTGCTCCCCATGGTAGATGTGAATGGCCAAGGGCCTCTGAGGTGGTATATTCCTGGCACAGAGATATGAATTCAGTCAAAAGTCCTCCTGAATCGTGAGTGGGAGCTGCTACCTCTGAGGATACACTACACTGGTAGGAGATGCTGAGCCTTGGGCTTGGTACAGATGTGGAGACAGCTGCTTTAGCCTGGAAATAGAAAGCAGTGTAGCATCTCCCCTAATGCCAGGACAGACACACTATGTTGTCCAACCTGTGCAAATATTTTCCCACGAGGACTGTTTTCAAAGCCATGGGAATCATCCTGCTGCAAGGCAAATTCTGCTGCGGACTGAAGGTGCCATTTCCTCTGCTGCTAAAGGATGTGGTGAAGGCATCATAGCCATCACCATGGGCTTACCTTTCTCTCAGTTTCTTTCTTTTTTTTTTTTTTGGCTCTTTATGGCCATCTGCAGCCAGTTTGAATCGAAGGGGGTACAGGGCTGCCCCACCTCAGCATTGCCAGCCCAGACTCGTGGAGCAGCTGCTGCAGGACCCACGCAATCCAGCTGAAAGCTGTAATTCGCCATTACATCCCACACTCTGTGCATTTTAGGGCTTAATTCAGGCCTTAAGATAAGCAGCCATTGTTTGCCAAACGTTGTTTTGAGCTGCTGGCTGCAGTGTGCTGCAGAGCGTTGCAACCTCCTGGCTTTCCTAGCACAGCAGGACAGGCTGTGCTGCTGTGCTGCCTGCGGGCTGATGTGCCGCTGATGGTAAATTATCCTTGATTGGGCTGACTGGTGCCGAATTGTAGCTCTTACAGGTGGAAGGCAGCTTTTCCTGAAACAAACTGCTTAGTGGAAAACATCAATTTGCAGCATCTGTTGCCAAGGAAGAGGAGGGATTGCTGAGAAGGTAAATGTCTTTCACCCCGTAAGGTGTTAGAATCTCCTGTTTGTGCTGGGGAGTTGATATCACTCTCCCTTGTTTTTCTTTGAGAGCTCTGTTACTGATGATCTAAATGAGATGGGCCCCTTGCTTACAGCATTAGTATAAATAACAATTTTTCTGCAAGTTTTCTTTGTCAAAGGCAGATGGGCACCTCAATACCCTTTTGGGGCACAAGTCTGTATGCAGACAGCTGAGGTGAAGATATATCTGCTCTGGAGGAGAGACAGAGCCTGTCTCCAGCTGCTGCTCAGACACAGCTGCAGAATGGAAAGGTTTTTCTGGGAATACATGAATTAGGGCAAAAATCTGGGTTGGAAGAAGTGGAAGGTCTCAGCCCACGGGAGCCTTGCACTGTGCTACCAAGTTCTTCACGTGTGATTGTTTACCTGGTAATTTGTGTCTGAGTGAAGTAATAAGCAGGGGCTGATGGGCCAGCTTGGTGCCTTGTCTGATTCCACCTCAGACAAAAAAAAATAAATAATGAAAATCAGTGCTGTGAGAGCTGGGAGGGAGACTTGTTGGGAGGCTAAAAAAGGCTCACATGGATCCAGCATTTGCAGTTCTCAAGGCTGAGAATCACCTGGAAAGTGGAGGCAAGCTGCAGCTAACAGGGGAAAGGGTAAGTTAAATGCAGATAGCTGTGGGGACTGGACTCTGCCCAGGCGAGGAGCGCAGGGCAGGCTCTGCCTGCAGATGGCACTGCTGTACCGAGAGATTGCTGAGAAACTGCTGTACCGAGCCAGGCATTGCTGGAAAATTGTTGTACTAGACCTGGGTGTTGGCTTGAGTTCAGGTATCACAGCATGACAGTATGTCAGGGGTTGGAAGTGACCTCAAAAGATCATCTAGTCCAGCCTCCCTGCCAGAGCAGGATCACCTACAGTAGATCGCACAGGAACGCGTCCAGGCAGGTTTTGAATGTCTCCAAGGAAGGAGACTCCACAACCTCCCTGGGCAGCCTGTGCCAGTGCTCTGCCACCCTCACAGGGAAAAAGGTTTTCCTAATGCTTTGGGGGAACCTCCTCTGCTCCAGCTTGTACCCATTGCCCCTTGTCCTGTCATTGGATGTCGCTGAAAAGAGCCTGGCTCTGTCCTCCTGACACTCCCCCTTGACGTATTTATAAACACTAATGAGGTCACCCCTCAACCTGCTCTTCTCCAAGCTAAAGAGACCCAGCTCCTTCAGCCTTTCCTCATCAGGGAGATGTTCCACTCCCTTCATCATCTCTGTGGCTGCGCTGGGCTCTCTCAAGTAGTTCCCTGTCTCTCTCGAGCTGAGGGGCCCGGAACTGGACACAATATTCCAGATGTGGCTTCACCAGGGCAGAGCAGAGGGGCAGGAGGACCTCTCTCGACCTACTAGCCACTCCCCTTCTAACACACCCCAGGATGCCATTGGTCTTCTTGGCCACGAGGGCACATTGCTGGCTCATGGTCATCCTGCTGTCCACCAGACCCCCCAGGTCCCTTTCTCCTACACTACTCTCCAGGAGGTCAGTCCCCAGCCTATACTCATGCTTGGGGTTGTTCTTTCCCAGATGCAAGACTCTACACTTGCCCTCATATTTCATCAAATTTCTCCCAGTGCAGTGATGGATGCTGGCTGGGTCAGGACGTGAAAGACTTTGTTTCCCTCAAGCCTCACTCTAGATTTTGCGACATTGTTTTGAGTTTTTCCTCAGCAGTTGGGCCCGGACTGTATCCAAATCTTGATAGTTTGGTGTTAACTCATTCTCCTCTACTCTCTTAACAAGCAATATGGTGTGTAGTGCTTGCTCAGTGCTACAGATGTCTGACAGGAACATAAAAAAATGCAAGAATCTCCCCCCACTTATTCACAAGAGACCCTCCTCCTGAGCTGGTGTCCAGGCACTGCCCAGGTGCTCACACCAAGGGAAATAGTAGTGGCCAGAGCTTCAAGGTGTCAATGAAGTTGTCTGTCCTGGGCCCATGTCCTGCCTCTCCTCCTTTCATTTCTTGAAAGACCTGAAGTAGTAGCAAATAATCCTTGCACTTTGCAGAAAACAGCTAGTCTATAGAGAGCAGGAAATCTCCATGACTGACCAAGATGTCCCAAATCTGCTGCCTGAGCATCACTATTGACTGTGTTTCAATGCAAAGGTGGTGGGAGACCAGCTGCAGTATGACCTCCAGGGACCAGGACTGAGCACAGATTAGCTCAGAGACAGTGCCCAACTTGAGCTCTGTGTTTTAAGCTCTACTTGTATGCTGAGAGACTGAGCAGACAGGATTGGGTCTGAATTAAGATGGGAAGGTGCCCTGATTGCCAGGGTATGCACACCCCACATCTGGTTTCGGGGGCTGCTTGGCAGAAGGACACTTTGCTGGGTCAGATGAGCTTGTGCACTAAGATTCTTTGTTCCTTTAAAGCTTCACATGGCTCAGCTTTGTACTTACTGCTCCTTGTCTTCAGCCCCTGAGCTGTGATCCTTGTGGGATGGAGCCCATGTGCCCCCTCAGAGACGGGGCTGGATTTAATATCCTCTGTGTGCTGGCACCCTCAAATGCCATTAAAAAAGCAAGTAAAAAACAATTGTTGCCCATTACAATAATTTTCTGTGCACACATAGGATAAACGTGTGGCTGTGCATTTTTATTTTTACCACTGGAGGTCTGTATCTACCTGCAGACTTGATTTAGGTTACACTAAACCCAGAGCACCTGCCACCTCAAGAAGTGTGTTGTACCAACGTAATTGGGGAAGGCTGAAAAGCAGAAACTATTTTCTTTGGGGAAAAACCTGGCTGCAAACTTCATCAATTTGCAGTGAAAGTGTTTTTTTTTTTTTCCCCTGTTGGAAGCTTTGCAGTTAGTTTTAAGAAAGGTGGTGGGTTGGGAGGGAAGGGGGGAAATTTTTCAGGATAGTGGGGTCATGCAAATAGGAGCTTCAGTCTGTTTTGAGCTATGTTCCATCTTTCATAAATTACATACTGGGGCCATGTGCCATTGGAGATTAAGAGGTCCTTGATCTCCTGAACATATATCCAGATATTTATTTATGTCTTGTGCCTGAGCTGGTAGGTGGTATCCTGTGTCTCAGCCCCTCTGGTCTCCAAAGCTCAGCCCTCCTCAGCCCCATGGGCTTTGCAGGATTCCACAGAGCCCTACCAATGTGCTGAGCTCCTTTTTTCTGGTTAATTCACCCGAGAGAAACGTGGCAGGTGAGGAGCTTGATCTTGACAAAGGAAATGTCTTATCTGCAGGTATGTTCAAGTATGTTAAATAGTTGTGCCTCTCTGAGGGGTCTCTTCTCAGCCTGCATGGTTATATTCTCAGCTTCACATGAGCTTTGCAGATTTCTATTCCAGCTTTGAATTCCCATAGCTTACAGACCGCAGAGCTGCTAGAAACAGGAGCAGCAAGGCAGATATTGCCCCAAGATATGCTCGTCCCCTCTTAACTGCAAGGTGGTTCCTGTGAAGTTTTGTGATTGATTTCTTGTTGATGGGAAACCCTTGGGATGACTCCCCCAGTGATGACACGCACTTGGCAGGGTGACTTTGTTGGTTGCCCGGTTGGACCATCATCACTGCCTTTTTCTCGTGCTGTCTTGGATCCGCGTTTCTAAGGAGGGATTCAGTTAAAAGC